>NC_057796.1:399146265-399335237 GCF_018294505.1 Triticum aestivum | reverse complement strand
TACAAATCGATGAATGTAACAGATTAGGCAGGACGGGGCAGAGCCACGAAAGCGTTGAGTGCGGGTGGTGGGAGATGATTGTTAGGGCTAGTGCCGGTAGACAGTCGGCGAGTAGGAGAGATGACAAATGGAAGGTGGTGTGGCGTGGTGGTACAAATGGAAGGTGGTGTGGCGTGGTGGTCTCGGCCAACAATCGCTCGCTTCATGCTGCCGTGGCCCACACCGACCTCCCTTTAGTTTTTTAGGCAATGAACTCCTTGAGTAGCTCACTGTTGTTGGCAGTTCGTCGGCCTCGGTCGGGGAAGCGGCTTTGTATCGCCTGTTGCGAGACCAAAGGAGGTCTCGCCTGAAGGGCGCCCTCTCCTTGCTACTATTGGGCTGACCCTAGTAGCTTCCTATGAGTTAGTTTGTTTTCTTTTTTCTTTTGTTCATATTTTCGGCAAAATATTCTAAATACGTACATTCCAAAATTTTACCTAAATATTTGAAAATGCAAATTTAAAAATGTTAACACAGCATAAAATATTTGTGAGCATAGTTTTTATCAAAAGTTAATACCATTCAAAAAATGTTAAAAACTGTTCACGCATTTCAGAAAAATATACATGACCTTTTAAAGAATTTTTATTCAACGTATAAAATTGTTTGTGTAATTCAAAAAAATGTTTTCAACCATTTAAAAAATGTACGTTACGTTTAAGAAATTGTTCATGGGTTTTAAAAAATGACCATGACATCTAATTGTTTAATATACAATGTAAAATTAATCGCATAATTTTAGAAAAATGTTTCATATCATTGAAAACTATGTTTCAATGTGTGTTTGAAAAATGTTTAACATGTATTCTGAACAGATGTCCAAAACATATATTAAGAAAATATTAATCTTGTGTTTGAAAATGTTCATTGTGCGTAAAAATGTTTCAGATGTGCACAAAAATGTTCAGTGTGTGCTGTAAAAAGTATGCTTGTATTGATAAAAGAAAAAAACCCAAAAAAAAAACAGAAGAGAAGCCAATGAAAACCCGTAACACACATAAACGAAAGAAAAATAAATCACATGACAGGTTAGAAAAAACAGTATGAACCTGTCCATAGAACCGCTATGGTATCTACAGTGTTGTCCGGCCCATTTAGTCGAGTGCGACAGACGAGTCCGAAGGACCTCTCGCACTAGGCGATAAATAGCTCTGGCGCTCGGCCGGGTCTACATGTTTGATATTTCGTGTCATTTTTGGGCCTCCACGAGACGCAGTCAACGGCTTGTCTTCCTTTGGAGAGAACCTAGTTGAGGAGCGCTCCTCGGGAGCCTCCCCAACGATTACATGGGGTGCGTTGAGAGTGCGCTCTCAGCGGCCGGCACGTGTTGCGTTCTAGACGCTCCCTTCGAATTTTATTTATTTATTTATTTTTTCACACGCGATTTTAGCTTTTTAGACGTTTTTTGGGTTTTTTAATTTCCGATTTTCAATCCGTCTTTCTTAGCTTTTCGATAAAAAAGAATTACGCGAAAAAACACGTTTGTTTTTCGTGAGAAGCATGATTTTTCTTCCGCGGTCGTGCCTCTCGGAAACGAAAAAAATGCATTTCCTTTTTTTCCTTCCGCAAGGGTTTTGCTTCCGCGAGAGGGAGTCACGGCCTTGTCTCTTGGAAACGAAAACAAAACGCGTTTTCTCTCTTTTTTCGAGAGAGGCACGGCTGTGCCTCTCGGAAACAGGAAAACACGTTTTCTCCTTTTCTTCCTTCCGCGTGAGGCGCGGTCGTGCCTCTCGGAAACGAAATAAAAACTGTGTTTTCTCTTTTTTCTTTCCATGAGAGGCATGATTTTTCTTGCGCGAGAGGCACGAATTTGCTTTTGCGAAAGGCATGGCCGTGCCTCTTGGAAATGTCTTTCGAAAAGGAAAGAAAACGTGCTCCCGATTCGATTTTTTTGACCTGTTTTTTCGTCTTTTAAAAAAAAGTTCGTCAAAACTTATCAACATGAGATCTAGTTTTGAAGATCTCGACGTGAGGAATCCAACGATGAAAGCGGATCAAGATTTGGATGCACGGTTAAGATAAAACATTTTGAATAAACCTATCTACGAAAAAGGGAAAACTCCCAGCGCGCCACTTGTCGCATCCCAAAGAGGGGGAGTGATCTTTGAAAGAAGTACTCCTTAATTAGTTTTTTAACAACACATGTAACTTTATTAACACTCATAACAATTATAGGTACATTAATTTGGACCTAAGATTCAAGAAAATGCAACGTAACTCCTATGACTAAGAATTACAATAAAATCTCTTGAAAACACCTTTTTCATGGCATCAATCTCTGCTCGAAGAAATACTCCAAAGACTTCGATAAAGAGACTGCAATTGAACTGGAGCAACGATGTTGTCATTCTTTCACCCGCATTAATATTACCAATAATAGTTTTTGAAAGCGCCTTAAGTCGCCCATCCAAAAAGATGAGAAGCCTTGATCGATGAACATATATACTTGGGCCGGGGATGATTCCCTAGAAGTGCAGGCCGTCGAATCACTATATCGTCACCATGGTGTCGTGAAAGATTTCACCTCCATAAAGAATCAGATCAACAAAAAAGGCAACAACATAAACTCATCGGATCTGCAAGGACAAAAAACTCTTTAATCTCATGGCACCGCTGAAATAACAAGATGAAATTTATTCTCATAAAACTATGATGATCACTAAACAATGGCGAAGAACATAGAAGTCTTGAAGATCCGAGGTCCCCCACCTCTCAAAGCCAAGATGGCAGCAGGAGGCGAGGGGACATAAATTTCTCAGATGACGACAGCAAGTACATTTTTAGTTATTTCGATACTTTTGCTTGTCTCCGATGGATCAGCCTTTTTTTTTTATAACCTCAGTCCATATATTGGAATAACAACATAACAGTAGGCATCGCGTTACTGGACGATGCGTTTAAGGCCCAGAGAATGTTCGGGCCCATTAGTGCCTTGGTCCCACGTGTCAGCCGCTCTACTCGCTAAACCCCATTTCCCCTCCCCTCCCCTCCGCTTCTCCCTTCCCTTCCAGGGAACTCTCCCATCCCCTTCTTCCTCCCCAAATCCCACCGCCGACGCAGCCAATGCGGCCACGGAGAACCTAGCCGCGCCTCGCCATGCCGCCGCCCCACCCCTCCACCCTCTTCCTCCCCCTCCTCCTCCTCCTCCTCGCCGTCCACCTCCCGCCCACCACCGCCGCCGCCTCCTCCTACCGGCGCATCTCGTGGGCGAGCAACCTCACGCTCCTGGGCTCCGCCTCGGTCCTCCCTGGCGGGGTCGCCGTCGCGCTCACCACCAACTCCAGCGACGGCATCGGCGCCGGCCGCGCCCTCTTCTCGGAGCCCGTGCGCTTCCTCCTCCCGCGCCCCGACCCGGGCGCCGCCCCGGCGCAGGCCTCCTTCTCCACCCGCTTCACCTTCCGCATCACCCCGTCGCCCTCCTACGGCGACGGGATCGCCTTCGTCCTCACCTCCTCGCGCGCCTTCCTCGGGGCCTCCAACGGGTTCCTCGGCCTCTTCCCCTCCGCCTCCGCCTCCGCCTCCGCCTCCGACGACGACGGCGAGCCCGCCGACGTGCACACCGTCGCCGTCGAGCTCGACACGCACCGCGACGTGGCGCTGCGCGACCCCGACGGCAACCACGTCGCGCTCGACGCGGGCTCCATCTTCTCCGTCGCGTCCGCGAGCCCGGGCGTCGACCTCAAGGCCGGCGTGCCCATCACCGCCTGGATCGAGTACCGCGCCCCGCGCCGCCGCCTCCGCGCTTGGCTCTCCTACTCGTCGTCCCGCAAACCCGACAAGGCCGCGCTCTCCGTCGACGTCGACCTCTCCGGCCTCCTCCTCACGTACATGTACGCCGGCTTCTCGGCGTCCAATGGCGAAGGGGCAGCGCTTCACGTCGTCGAGAGCTGGACCTTTCGCACCTTCGGCTTCCCCAACACCTCGCACGCCTCGGCTTCCCCAATTCCTTCGCCACCGCCCAAGGACCAGGCGTCGCTCAAGAGCCCACTGCCGCTGCCGCTTCCAAAAAATCACCACCACCATAACCTGTTCTACACGGTGCTGGGCGGAGCTCTCGGTGGCGTGGTCTTGCTGGTTCTTGTGGTCATCAGCTCTATTCTATGGATTCGCCATCCAAAGCGCCGCACAAGTGAAAAACCTGCTGTGCTGTTCGACGACAAGAACTTCCGTGGGATGCTGTCCATGGAGGTGGTACGCGCAGCAACAAAGGACTTCGGCAGTGAAAATGTGATCGGCATTGGTGGCTCTGGCGCGATTGTGTTTCAGGGGGTTCTCCCTTCTGGGTCAAGGGTTGCTGTCAAACGGTTCCAAGCTATGTGGCCGTGCTCAAAGGCGTTTCTGAGTGAGCTTCGTGCCATGCTTGATTGCCCACACGACCCCAATCTCGTGCCACTCTTGGGATGGTGCTCCAGTGAGCATGACCTGGTTCTTGTTTACGAGTTCATGCCCAATGGTAATCTTGACAGTGCACTGCACACAAAGGGTGGAGCAATACTTCCTTGGGAGGCACGGTTTGGGGCGGTGCTTGGTGTTGCATCAGCACTTACATTTCTGCATGATGAATGTGAGCACCGCATTCTTCATCGTGATGTCAAGTCATCAAATGTGCTGCTCGATGCAGACTTCAATGCTCGGTTAGGAGATTTTGGTCTTGCTCGCGTGGTGAGCCATGGCGGGGTGCCTTTGGCAACACAGCCAGCGGGCACACTGGGATACCTCGCACCAGAGTATGTGCATTCAGGTGTGGCATCAGAGCGGTCGGATGTTTACAGCTTCGGGGTGCTTGCTTTGGAGGTGGCCACTGGCCGGAGACCAACGGAGAAGGGAACCGCAGTTGTTGACTGGGTGTGGAGTCTCTGGGGTCGTCGGAGGCTGGTTGATGCAGCAGACCAGCGGCTTCAAGGCCGGTTTGTCGCGGAGGAGATGCGGCGGGTGTTGCTTGTGGGCCTCTGCTGTGTGCATCCGGACTGTAGGAAGCGGCCTGGTATGCGAAGGGTGGTCAGGATGCTTGATGGTAGTGCACCCATGACACTGGTGCCAGATAAGAAGCCACCAGTTGTACTGAAGTCACCACTAAATCAAACATCGTCAGTGAACACCATGGATACCATGAATACTGCATTTTACAGTTGTCGCTAGACGTGCATACAAGGTAGGCTTGTAAGGAACTTTCTTATCCATATGTAGTTGTGCTCTATCTGCCATTAGTTCTGATGTATATGTGATGGTATTGCTTTCTGAATTCTTAGCATTGTACAATCTATAGGTTGAACATTAGATATGTCATGAATGTTGCATACTATTGTTTGGAAAGGTTACTACTGGTGAACTATCAACGACATCGACATATTAGGAATTAGGAAAGCTATTGAAAGTGTTATTTTCTGGTGCAAATTGCAGTGAGGTATTTCATAATTAGCTTTGCTCAGATTCAGGTGTCATTTATGTGAGGAGAGTTTTTGTAAATGTTTGCTTATCTTACATTGCCCTGGCAAATGCGAACTGTCATAGTCACATATTCATATGGTATTTGGACGTTGCTCCTATTGTAAGCAGTCGTGTTCAAACAGTAGCTGATTTTGTTTTCGCAGGGCACAGTAGCTGTATTGTGGATATAGATATACCAGAATTGTCTCGCTGCGTTTATTTTACACTTCTGGTATTTGATGTACACTGTTTACGTCGATTGATACATGGAAGACAAAAACTACAATCCCTTTCCTATTCCTGTTTTCCTTTCCTTTGTATGATGATCCAAACATTTCTTATAATCTGGAATATACACAACGTGCCCTGCTTGCATGTCAGAAGTCCATGATTACCCTAGACAGTTTTGGCTTGTACTGTAGGGCTTGTACAGAAAATAGCATTTGGGGAGTGGTAGCACCCATTTTCTCTTGGTTAATTCATGAAATTGTGTGTGACAATTTAGAATTACCCTGTTTATTAGAAAATGTAAACCATCACTTCTGGGTTGTAACCTTAGCTGTGTTTCAATGCTTAAAGACTATTAGCTGCATAGTACTTGTCCTAGCCTGATTGTTGTTTTGAGCATCCATGCATAGTTTAAAATTCTGTAATTTCCAGGTATCAATTAGATCAGACTGTTCTTGAGCATTTCAGCATTTTTTGATTCTAGCTGAATCCTTCAAGTCATGTGAAAACAATCTGTGAACTGTGGGGTTGCCATATTACCCGATGCTAGAACGTTGTGCTGCTGCACATGGATGTCCATACTTCACTGTTCTTTTCCATTATTGTTTTGACCTTTCTGTTGCAATAAATAAAGCTAGATTTAAGGCTAATGTGGAACTGTGGCTGCACCAGCATGATGTTCTGATTCCCTGAACCATCTAATTATTTGTTGAAGCACATTCGCAGTTTGTGCAGGCAACTGTGAGCATAGTGCTCTGTACCATCTAATTATTTGTTGAAACACATTGGCAGTTTGTGCAGGAAACTTTGAACATAGTGAGTATATCTATAAAACTGTGTGCAGATTGTTTATTTGATGTTGCGCTACAGTTTTTGGATAAGTTGATAGCTTCTGCAGCATGAGCATATGATCTGATGAACTTGAAATTTGTCCCACAGGGAACTCTGATAGGTAACCTGAAAAGCAGTATAGTGTGCAGGATTCCCTTTTGAATTAATCCAAGAGATGCATTCCCCTCTGTACCGAACCAGAATACTTCTGTTCTCTTTTCTTATTGTTCTGATATGTTATATTTGCGCTGTTCCGAAGTTCGACGAGGCATGTGGGAATTTTTTTGTTATCTTTGATCTGTTTTGAAGTTTGAAAAGGGATGTGGTACTACTACATTCAGCACTCATGTATTCATGTTTTGGGACGGACGGCTGTTCTTTTGAAGTGTTGACTTATTTCTTGTTAACACGCTAAGCCTAGATCCCATTTGTTGTTTGACTTATCTTGTACTACCAGTATGCAGCAATTTCATATAGTTTGTTCTGTAATTTTCTTTTAACTGTGACTTGTTGAGGGCTTTCTGGTGATGAAAAGCACTACATGTCAATCAGTGTCACTGTTTTCGCTTTGCAGGTACCATGCTTAAACAAGTCGCGTCACACGTGAACCCATGTCGCCATTGCTACACCATGTGATGAGAGATCGAGACGATCCATTGTTGTCGCCTCAAAGCTTCTGAGGTGGGGCGTGCCCTGTACAAGGTGAACCGAACAGCTCCTGGTGTTGCCGGACATTCTCTCCGTCTGGACTTAAGAAAGGTGACTCGTGCAGCGGCGGCCGCGGCGCCGTGTCTTTGGACCGCTGCCTGGTGGCCTGGAATGGCGGCGGTGCAACGGATCAAGCCCCGCCATGGCAAATGCATGCGAGCTTTCAATGTGTACGGAACTTTCTCCTCTCAACTCATAGCTCCACATACTGTAGCTGTGTTTTGTTCGTGTATATAGTACATGCTATGGCTGTTCATTTCGCTCATACTGTATTTGCCAAGCGCCAGAAAGGTTTTTACCAGCCGAGCAAGATGGCATGTGCTCGTCTTTGACCCACACCTGTGTTGGGAACAGATGGATCTAGAACGGTCAATCCTGAAATAGTTTGCCCTCCCTGTAGACTGCAGTGATGCGTTGGTGAGTAGGGCCATAGAATGGCAGATGATACCGAGTAGCCTTAATCGCAAGTTCACACGCTGCCAGGAAAAGCTGATGGGATTAACCAGAGTGGATCATGGAGACGGGACCCCAGGCCTGCTCCCGTTTGGAAAATCTGTCTGCTAGAACGTCGCACACGACGATCTCGCATGAAGCCACCCCACATGCATCTTCTTTTATCCTTAGGTCTTGCAAGTCCCTGGGTGAGGCGCCTAGTGCGGGTACTGTGCAGGCAAGTGCATCCATGTCCGGCCTTCCCTTGATCAAAGCAAAACAAATGTTCAGAAATGCGTTCAGACAGAAGCATATGCATTTGATTTGACCCTCTGAAATGACCACAGCCGATGAAATACTTGCAACCGTGTAGTTTTGGTGGAATGAGACCTGGATTTGGAAACGTAATAGTAGCGTTTTCTGGGTCCATGGTTTGTTACTGGCAAGCTCTCAGGAGTTCGCCATTACAAAATCCCGACATAAATTTACTGCCGCTTGGTTTTCCTTCTGGTTCACTTTTGCAAACTCTTGCTACTTTTGGCGTCGAGGTTGCTTTAAAAAAGCACTGAATGCTTTACAAAAGCACATTTTAGTTTGTATATTTTCTATACAACAAAAGGATTTCATTTTAGTGATTAAAGAGTCCGTAGGACATTCTCAACCGCCTGCAGAATTTCACCGTCCATTGTTTGCAGCACACAGCGCGCACACACGAGCCACAGAGACGAAGCTCACGCAATGCACTAGTGCTGCCACTCGATCAGTCAACAGCGACGCAGCGGCGAAGCAGTAGGCGGCCAGTGTGTCGCTACCACCGCACGCATAGTGAAGCTAGCCTGCAGTGAGCAGCAGGGGAAAGGAAACAGCAGCAGCATGTGCCACTGTTGAGGCACATGACCTCCTCTCCTCTCCTCGCCCATGGAGACGGAGACGGAGAAAGAGACGGGCGGGCGTCCAGACAGAGATGCCTTTCCGGTTTCCAATCTCATCATCTCTGAGACTGAGACTGAGACTGAGACGTCGACACGGCCGATGGATGGATCCATCCGAGTCCAGTCGCGGCCGATGTGACCCAACCTTTGCTCGTGGCTCCGCCTTTAATTCCCCACTGCTCCCCTCTCAGTCTCACCCACCGGCCAGAATGTTTACCGCCTCCAGCTAGCTTGCACCGGAATTTCACTGCTGCTTCTTGCGCGATGCCGGGACCGGCCCGGCCGGGCTCGGCGCCGGAGGGCGCGCGAGCAAAACCCCGGGCGTGCATGCATGGATCATGGATGGATGACGCACAAGGTCTCTGCCCGCGGATCCCAGCATGCATTTCAGATTACGAGGCGCCGGAACACGAACCGGGCATCTATCTATCCCCATCGGCGACGCAGAAGCATGGTAAAGCCATTGAGGGAAGCTTTGCATCGTCTGCCTGCGCTGGGTGTACTGGGAGTGGTGGTGGTGGAGAAAGCTACTCCTAGCTCGGTACGAACAAGGCAGGGCATGGCCGCGCCGGTGAGGGAGGGGCAGACCCAGACCGCCATGGATTTCACTGCTGCCTTGCACGGAGGCGACACCGGCCGCACTCAGAACCGGAGAGCGCGCTGGCACGGCCCAGTGCATGCATGTACGAAGTCTCCTCAGAGTCCAGGTGTGGAACCCAAACCGCGGCATCTACTATCTATCTACATCCACGACGACGCAAGTACTCCATGAATTTTACTGCTGCGCGCCTTGCACGGAGTATGAAAAGGGCCCTGAAGCATGCATGCATGCATGCATGCATGCATGCGCTGCGTCGTCTGAGCTGGGAGTTCGAAGTTCGAGTAGTGGCGTGGTAGAGGAAGCTACGTACATACAGGGCAGGCATGCAGGCAGGGCATGGCCGGGCCGGGCGAAGGTGAAGGGACAAGACGGCGTGTCTGAGTCCGGCCCGGGGGATTCCTCTCTGAAGCTGACGAGGCTGCTGCACCGTCCAGGCCAGCCAGCCAGCCTCTTCTTTCCCGTCGACGCACCGGGTTTGGTTTGTTTTTCTTTTGTTTTCCGGAGCTTGAAGGCTGGGGTTCCCCACCTTGGAGGGAGCCATCCAATTATTTGGCCGCTGAGCTTCCCGCCGTGCATGCATGCATGCACATGCACGGTGTGGCCAGGCGCAGATCCTCCCGGTCGGTTCCGATCGAAACGCCGTGCCACCACTAGTTGTTGAAATGGAATGTCACTGTGTCACACACCTTACACGCAGGGTGACGACGTGACGGCTAGACGGCTAGAATGTAGGAGTACTCGCTAGGGCTTTGCTGGCTAGCAGTAGCTTGTGCAGTGCGTGCTACGCTACAGGTGTGGTGTCTGATTGAGTCCTTCGTCGACGAGACCTCACGTAAACCAGATGCATGCTTCCTCTATCTACCTCTCAATCAAGACCTGGCAATGGTATGGTATCGTCGAGCTGGCTGGCTGGTAGTTGAATTTCGAAACCGCATAAAACTGCAGATGTTAATTCTTCGCCGATCAGAGAGAGAGAGAGAGCGAGCGAGCTAATTAACTAGCTCATCAGTGAGGACAGTTGTGATGGCAATGACGAGATTAGGTTCTTACTACAATTTTTTTGTTAAATACTCTCCCTCAGTCCTAAAAAGCTTGTCTCTTAAATGGATGTATTTAGCATTAATTTGATGCTAGATATCCATGTGAGAGACAAATTTTTCCAGACGGTGGGAGTATACTTCCTTTCGTCCTAAAAATAAGTGTCACTATTTTTGTACAACGATTTATATGGACGTCAACAAAGTCCAAATGCATCGCGGTCTGCACCACATCTGATTACCAGACAAAAGAGAGCCCACCTGAGCACGAGAGTTCCCACGAGCACACCAGTCAGTTTGACCAACATTAGCACACCACCAAAAGAGAGGGAAGCGCCCACGTACTCTACAGCGGTGATGGTTTACAACGGAGGAGAAGTGAACCGAGAAGCCGCCAAAGGTCTCCCCGAAATAATCCGACGACGAGCCACGTGATTCCTGGCGATACTTAAGACACGAGCCAGCCAGCCAGTGCATGCACGCATGCGCGGACGCAGAGGCAAGCATGAACTCCACTGAATCATAGAGCTGCAGAACGCTTGACTCCCGGAAGTGAGGACCGCAGCTCGGCCTCGCCACGGTCGGCGTCTCAGTCTCGTCTCTCACTGGACCACCGAAGTAGGAGTGGGAGTAATTAGCCACGGCACAAAACTCTTGGCAGCGGAGGACTGCCAGTGTTTCTGCACGCACGCATTGCAACATTTTTGGTGGTCCTATCCTGTGTCTCTGCTTGCTTGCTGCCCATGTTAATCTGTAACAAGCCGTACCGCTACAAGCTACGACCAAAGAAAAAAAAGAAAAAAAAAGAAAAGGATGGCTATCAGACAGAGCACTCCCTTTTAAGTATCTCCAACGGCAACCGCAAAAACCCTCCCGCATCCGTCCGTGGAGAGGAGGGCCATTCCGCGAACACGTATGGTGAGGGAGGCAGCCATCAACGCTAGCCCCATATATTTCAAACCACATTTTAACTAACAGGACAAAATTCATTCAAACCGGCCGATATTCATCAAAATTCGGATTGAAAATAGCATAAATCATCCACACATAGCATTCAAATTAGGTCTAGCACAACAAGGTCTCAAATTCGACCAGATCCCGAATGCCCAACAGGTTTTTCAGGAAAGGATCATGTCCTCCCACACATACTTTCCCTTCAGCTTCATTCAGCAGTGTGTGCATGTAAATGACTGTCCTGCTGACCTGTGGTACAACACGGCGGCTCATGCGGGCTACATACAATGTGTAGACCAACAATGAGTGAATGAATCAATCAACAAGTTTAGCAAGAGGAAGTAAAACTTGCCATCTCTTCCATGCCCGCGTGCAATGGCCACCTTGCCTCGAGCTGACTGATCAACTTGCAATACTTGGTCACACTGACCTGAATAGCGTGCCAGCAATACGACAACGACCTCACGTTTGCGTGGTCGCATGATGTACACGTCGTAGGGCACAATGTGCTTTCTTGGGTGAAACTTTTCATGCACTTGCTCCCAGAAGGGCGGCCCTCTGGTCCTGCCTATGAAATCCATGGATACGGCCAGCCTTGCATCGCACAACAACTCATCCTCCATGATCGAGTAGCTCACCATCCTTCGTACTCCAAAAAACGATATAGCGTTTGAAAATAAACTCAATGACATTTGACCGAACACCTGCCCGACGTGGTGTCCACCATGGAGGTCGTCTACTGGGGCGGAGTGTACCTAGGTACAAATGGCTCCAGGGCTGAAAGCTACGTCGGAACGGCGAGCGAGCGCGTCGGTGCTTGTTGCGGACGTCCAGCAATGACTCTGTGGCGGCCGGAGACGAACATCAGCGGCGGCGGAGGTGGAGGGTGCATATGCAAAGCAAGAGGAAGAAGGGGCGGAGTGGAAGGAAATGGAACCGGGAGGGGGGTTTGGGTGGGCCGGGGGTGTCGGAGTCCTACGTTTTGGATGTCCGGACTCCTAGAAACCTCACACGCTTTTGTCTCTAATTTGCGGAAGAAATTATGTCCGAACGCCGCACGGATCGATATAGGTCGGCATTGAGTGGTTCCGCGGTTCAAAGACTACGTAGTGTGTAGTCCGAACGGTTGCGGAAGGTTTACGAATCGGCCTTGAAAATGCCCTTGCCAGCGACTACATTTTCTTGTATGATACCCTCCAGTGAAAAGAACATGAATGATGGCCACAAGCCCGTCCCTCTTTTCACCGGTGTCCGGAGCTCGACCCCGTCTAGTAGTACGCCACAGTGGTAGTAGTAGTAGCAACTTTGTAGGTAAGCACAGCATTGCACAGCTACGTACTAGCTAGAGTACTTAGTTAGAAACCTTGTAGGTAAGCAGAACTGGCATGGTACGGCACACGCCAAGATTGGAAGCCGTACAGGTAGTATACGTGTAGGTGAACGCACATGGCGTACGCCGTACTTTGTGCGCGCCCGATATTAAAGTTTGCGACCGCGCCTGCCTCCCAGCCAGCTACCGGGGGTATGCATACATACATGCAGCCAGCCATGGGTGGCCACTGACTGACAGTGTCGACTCGGCATATATAACAGCTGCTTAGAGGAGCTGGGCTCCGAGATGCGATGCAGCCTGTACAGTGCCCCCACAACCGCACCACCCCGCCCTCGTCCTCGTCCTCGTCCCCGTCTCTTCTTCTTCCTCTCGTCTAGTGTTGGCTTCTGGCTTTGGCCTTGGCTAGCTGAGGCTGAGCTTCTCCCTCCCTCCCTTCCTTCCTTCCCTTTGAAGACCAAGAACTTGAAGGTAGCTGGGCTGCGGGTCTGGCAATGCCGCCACCCAGGGCGAGCCGGCCGGCAGGGTGCAACGGCGGATCTATGCTACGGCTGCTCGCCGTCGCCTCCCTCTGCTTCGGTTGCTTCGTCGTCGGGCGCTGGGGGAGCGGCGTGCTCCGGCCGGGTAAGCGATGAGCTGAGCTAGCGCGCGGGTGTGCGTTCCGTTCCCTTGTGGGGTGTTCGTTCTTTCCTCCTCTTTGTTTCTTTCATCCTCTTTGTTTCTGAAAGTGCTAGCTCAGTTTACAGATCTGAGAAAAGAGAGTGTATAGAGGTCGATGTGTATCATGCACTACATCACCTTCTTTTTTTTTGCTATATATACACTCGTGTGTACTGCACTCTCCGTTTATATTCTGATGATGCGAGGGGCTGTTCTGTTGTTAACTTGATTCACTTTCATCTCACTAAACAGATTCCGGGAGGACGGCAGGAGCAGCGATCTACGCCGGTGATCTGGTGAGTTTGATCCATCTTCTTGTGTCGAGTGTATTATAAGCTCTAGAGTGTTCCCGTGCTAGCTTAGCTTCTCCGTTCATGTAAGAAATTCACCACGCGTCTCATCTCATGTCTGTGGAGAGGAAAGCAAACAAAGATGCCATCCATCCTAGCTAGATGTCGCAAGTTTTCATGTTTGGCTTCGGCCGATGCATCTGACAAAGGCACAAAGCCAAATCACACGATTGCGATGACTTGCGCAACGATAATCCACTTGGATGCGTCGAAATTAAGGACGCGGACCTTGGCTAGCTAGGGCCAGCGCCGCCGTCTCGTCGGCGTCGCTCGCTGGTCCCGTCGCCGGCCGCGGACAGCGACCGCCAGCCAGCCAGCTCACGGCGGCGTACGGCGCACCTGCTAGCTAGCTCCCGACAGGCCTTCCACGGCGCGCGGCGGGGACCAGACGTCGGCGAGGTAGCGACCAGACGTCGTCGCTGCCCGTACGTACAACTTTTGCATAGCAGCACATTAACGCCGCGCGCACGGCCGGGCGCTCGGACCACACGCGCACGTACGAGTAGGAGCTTGATTGATTGCGCGGACGCGATACTTTCACTCGTGAGCTAACGAGCAGTTTTCATTGGTGTCGCAGGAGGGCTACCGCCATGGGGGCGGCAGGCGGCGGCTGCTGGCCGGGGGCCCCGGCCCCGGGTCGCACCCGCCGCGGTGCACGTCCAAGTGCGGCAGCTGCAGACCGTGCGTGCCCGTGCACGTGTCCGTGCCGCCCGGCGTGCTGGTCACCACGGAGTACTACCCGGTGGCGTGGCGCTGCAAGTGCCGCGACCGCCTCTACATGCCGTGACCACCGGCCGCCGCCACATGCAGCCCGCGCGCGTCGGTGGCCTCGGTCGAACGTCCGGCGGCAGGAAGAAGATGCGGCATGTAGCGCCCGCCGCCCGGGCCGGCCGCCGAGTGTACGCGGCCGCATACGTGCGTACTGTGCCCGTGCCGTACAGGGGCGCGCACCGTCAGTGTACATGTATGGCAGTGAGTGACAGACATGGGTGGTGCTGGAGTGATGGATGCACGTGGTGGGCTACCGTGGCATGGCAGGGCCGGGCCGGCCTGCATGTGTAGCCGTGGACGGTGCTGCTGTGCCCTGGAGGAGCGTGGACGTGGTGTGGCAGCCCCGGCGCCATGGACCTACCGGGGGCGGTGGCGCAGGCAGGCAGCTCCCCCAGGCGCCTTGGCCTCTTTGCATGATTTTCGTGCGTGCCATTCAGTCATTCTTAGGCACTGAAATATACTACCTCATGGCATTTTTCTTTTCTCTCATCTTAGTAGGAGTATTTCGCTATTTTTGTGTTGCGTCCATCCATCATCACCTTTTTGTGCGGGGACATCCTTCAACAATTCTACTACAGTGTACGTAATAATAATACTGATCAATTATAACGTGATGTACTTGGGGAAGACGACGAGGCTCGTCAACAGCGCGATTGCAGTGTTTCCGACTTCATTTATTCTTGTCTGGGACGACATGCATGTCCTGAAGCGGCCAGCGATTCATGTGCCCACACTGTGCGTGCATCCATCTTGAAACCTTGGGAAACAAAAAAAAAAAGATATCCTGGAACATCTTGCCAAGTGCCCCAAGCAGCAAAATAAGAAAAGGTTGTTTTAGCTAAACAAAATTGAGTGTCAACACAGTGCTAAACATAACCAGATTATGGAAATCCTTACTATTTAGCTTTCAATTTTTTCCTGTTTTAACCCAGATGTACCTTGCGTTAGATTTTACGGTTTTGCTATTTCACATCTAGATGTGTGTTATGTTATGCTTTAAATTCAAGTATAAAGAGAAATGCTAACTTCTGACGAGCGAGCGGACTTAGGCCCGTCGCCGGTAGGCTTGGGCTGGGGATTTATTACAACGGATCAGTACTAACCTAGGTTATCTGTGTTATATATACCTCTTGTAAGCCACTGCACAGGATGCGTTGATCAGTTGTAAATCTCAGGCGTTTGTAACCTCCTTCGATGTAGTGAAGTTTGGTTGGCTGGCGCCGTGGTTTTTCTCCTTCGTGTTCAAGCGGGTTTCTTCGATCACGTGTCGTATCTCTAACAATGTGAAATACTTATCTCACGTCTAATTTCTAAGCCATTCGATGAAAAACTTTAAGATTTATGCTCTTTTAAATTGTGGGCTCGCTTTGTTTCTTAACGTCGCTGTCTTGCTGTCCCGTAGGCTACGTTTTTTTAGACAATGTAGGCTACATTATAGGGAAAATCCTATATGACGCATTCTACGTCACGATGTCGACCTTTCGCACAGGGAGGTCGCGATCTAGCGTTGAGATGGGCCGGCCCGTTCATGTGTTCTTCGTTCCCGGTTTCGGGACGCTTCTAGGAGGTTCCAGCCGGTCTTTTCCAGTTTTAGGAATCTTCTAGAAGGTTCCTAAACCGGGTTATTTATTTACTTTTTTGTTTTGTTTTCGTTTTTCATTTTTTCCTGTTTCATTTTTTCCTTTTTCTGTTCTTCTTTGTTTCCTTTTCAGTTTAATTTTCAATAAATTCAGAATTTCATAATTTGTTTGGAATTTCAAATTTAGTACAAAATTTCAATCAATGTTCGGCAAATTTGAATTTTGATCATGTTATCTAAATAAATGATAAATTTTTTAAAAAGTTCACATTTTCAAAAGTTTGTTCACATATAGAAAAATTGTTTCTATTAATACAAAAAATGTTCAAGTTTCAAAATTTGTTCGCATTTTTAAAAAATTCAGATTTTCAAATTTTTGTTCACACTTTGAAATTTTGTTTCTAATAATTTAAAAAATGTTCGTGTTTCAAAACTTGTTCGCATTTTCAAAAAATGTTCACATTTTCAAACGCTGTTTCCATTAATTCAAAAAATGTTTGAGTTTCAAAAAAATTTCATATTTTCCAAATTTTGTTCACATTTGAAATCTTGTTTAAATTCATTCAAAAAATGTTCGAGTTTCAAATCTTGTTCGCATTTTCGAAAAATGTTCACAATTCGAAATAATGTTTGCATTGCCAAATTTTTTTCAGAGTTACAACAAATGTTCCCTTTCTCAAAAATTGTTCACAGATCCAAAAATATGTTCGCTTTCTTCAAATTTTGTTCCAAGTTTCATAAAACGTTCGCTTTTTCTATTTTTCGTTTAAATTTTTATGAAATGTTCTTGTTTTTCAACATTACAAAAAAACTTTGCTGTTTTTCAAAAAATTGTTCACAGGTCAAAAAATGTTCAACATTTTAAAATAATTATTTGCTATTTTTGTAATTGTCCGCGTTCAAAAAAAGATACAGGGTTTGAAAACGAACTGCGTTTTTCCTGCAAAAAAAAAGAATGAACTGCGTTCGAACTTCTGTAAAAGTTTAGATCTGTTGTAGATTATGTTCTTATAGTGTTTGCTACTTAACAGTTTGAAAGAACGTGTAGTGGTGCAATGGCTAGCGCACGCGGGTACTAATTGGGAGTCTTGAGTTCGATTCTCCAGCCACCCTCAGTTTTTTAGGTTACTTTTTATGGGCTGCTCCATGCGTTCTTTTCTTTTTTTCGTTTCTTTTTTTCTATTTCGTTATTTTTTAAATTATAAACATTTGTTCATGTTTTCGTTTTCTATTTATATTTTCTATTTTCTCCCTTTTTCTTATTTTTTTTATATTTTTTATTCGTTCACTAGCAATGTGGCCGTGCGTTGCAACGGATCCAAAGTAGAATAATACTTGTTCACAAACTTTAAAGAAAACGCTCTAGTTTTGATATACATATATCACAAAAAAAAATATTTCACTCAAAATATATTCCTCGAGCTGTTTTGATGAGGTAGGGGAGGGATGTGGTTGGTTTCAAGATATTAAAGGATATATCACAAGTTTGAAAGAACGTCTAGTGGTGCAATGGCTAGCGCACGCGGATACTAATTGGGAGTCTTGAGTTCGATTCTCCAGCCACCCTCAGTTTTTTAGGTTACTTTTTATGGGCTGCTCCATGCGTTCTTTTCTTTTTTTCGTTTCTTTTTTTCTGTTTCGTTATTTTTTAAATTATAAACACTTTGTTCATGTTTTCGTTTTCTATTTATATTTTCTATTTTCTCCCTTTTTCTTATTTTTTTTATATTTTTTATTCGTTCACTAGCAATGTGGCCGTGCGTTGCAACGGATCCAAAGTAGAATAATACTTGTTCACAAACTTTAAAGAAAACGCTCTAGTTTTGATATACATATATCACAAAAAAATATTATATTTCACTCAAAATATATTCCTTGAGCTGTTTTGATGAGGTAGGGGAGGGATGAGGTAGGGGAGGGATGTGCGTTGCAACGGATCCAAAGTAGAATAATACTTGTTCACAAACTTTAAAGAAAACGCTCTAGTTTTGATATACATATATCACAAAAAAAAATTATATTTCACTCAAAATATATTCCTCGAGCTGTTTTGATGAGGTAGGGGAGGGATGTGGTTGGTTTCAAGATATTAAGGGATTTTCTGCAAATTGGAGCAGAGAAGTGGCCAATTGTTGCAAAAATGCCACAACTTACCTCACAGTCGTTAAATGCAGATCTAATGGTCAGAAATGACGGATGGCAGACACACCATCATCACCAACTGAGTCTTTTATATGAGTAGAGATTATTTATTTTAAATTCACTAAAAAATCACATTGTCATCTTTTCGGTTTAAATGTCCTGCAAATCTTGATCACATATTATTTTGTCGCCGCATCCCGTGTAGCTTCATGCGTCTAGTGTTTACTTGTCGACATGCTTGGGTGTGCGTCTTTTGTTAGGCCGTTTTTACGGCGCGATCTATGGGCCAATTTCGAATTGTTTTTACTAATTCTCATCTAGATAAGAGTTAACAATGTCTAATCTAACTCATATACTGTTAGATGTATATGCTTATGAGTCGCACTTGTTGTGGTTCTGATGTGTTTTTCGCTCGCCCCTTGTGAAGTAGTGAGGCCCGGTGTGACATTTTTAGTGGGTTTTTTGTTTTGTGTATTAGCTTTATTCTGTGGGTTGTATCTTTTCTGTGGAGGGTCACCCGTATTTTTATTTTCTGATTTGCTAAATCTCATCTAGATGAGATTTAGTGATGTCTCATATAAGTCTATAGTCATCCGATTTGTTTAATGTTCGCACAAACTCGATCATGTGCGCCTCGTGTCAGCTCGTTCTTTTTTGCCATGTGTCCTCTTGTCCCATTTTATTTTGTGTTGGCCTATTCTAGTGTTTGGGAGGCGCGACCTATTTCTTTCTTGTTTGTTTTTGCTGTGCGTTTTTTTGGCTTGGTGGACCATTTGTAAAGTCCACCCTCGACTTGCAAATGGATTCGTAGTTGTCCTAGTTGCAAGTTCACCCTCGACTTACAACTGGCCATGTGTTTTGTTTTTCATCCTAATTGCAAATCCATGCTCGACTCGCAACTGGGCTCGTAGTTTGTTATTTTCCTAGTTGCAAGTACACCCTTAACTCCCGAATAGTATTGTAGTTTTGTGTAGTTGTCCCAGTTGCAAGTCCGCCCTTGACTCGCAACTAGGCCTGTAGTTTGTTTCATCCCAGTTGCAAGTTCACCCTTTACTCAAAACTAGGCTCGTAGTTTTGTAGTTGTCCCACTTGCAAGTTTGCCCCCGACTCCCAACTGGGTCCATAGTATTGATGTTAGTTTTGTTTAGTTGTCCGATTGCAATTCCACCCTTGACTCGCAACTCGTATCGTAGTTTTGTTTAGTTGTTCTAGTTACAAGTCCACCCTCAAGTCGTGACTAGGCCCGTAGTTTGTTTCATCCTAGTTGCAAGCCCACCCTTCACTTGCAACTCGACCTATGTTTTATTTTTCATCTCATTTGCAGGTCCACCCTTGACTCACAACTGGGATTGTAGTTTGAATTAATCCCACTTGCAAGTCGTTCTTGAATCGCAACTGGGCCCGTAGTTTTATAGTTATCTCAATTGTAAGTCCACCCTCAACTTGTAAATGGAGCATGTGTTTTTGTTTTTCGTCAGAGTTGCAAGTCCACCCTTGACTCGCAACCAGGCTCATAGTTTGTTTCATCCTAACTGCAAGTCGACCCTTGACTTGCAATGGGACCCGTAGTTTCGTAGTTGTCCTAGTTACAAGTCCGCCCTTGACTCACAACTGGGTGTGTGTTTTGTTTTCATCCCAGTTGCAAGTCCACACTTGACTCGCAACTAGGCTTGTAGTTTTTTAATGTGTCAGTTGTAAGTTCACCCTCGACTCGCAAATGGTATCGTAGTTTTGTGTAGTTGTCCAAGTTGTAAGTCCATCCATGACTCACAACTAGGCCCATAATTTGTATTATGCTAGTTGCAAGTCCACCCTTGACTCACAACTGGGCTCGCAGTTTCCTAGTTGACCCAGTTGCAAGTCAAACCATCGACTTACAATAGGGCCCATAGTTTCGTTATTGTCCCAGTTGTTCATTGTTTTGTGTAGTTGTCTCAGTTGCAAGACCACCCTCGACTCGCAACGCATATAGTAGTTTTCTGCAGTTACCCCAGTTGCAAGTACACCCTCGACTCACAAATAGGCCCGTAGTTTGTTTCATCTTAGTTGCAAGCCCACTCTCGACTCGCAACTCGACATATGTTTTATTTTTCATCATAGTTGCAGGTCCACACTTGACTCACAACTGGGCCTATAGTTTATTTCATCCCAGTTGCAAGTCGACCCTTGACTCGCAACTAGCCTCGTAGTTTTATAGTTGTCTCAGTTGCATGTCAACCCTCGACTCGCAACTGGGCTCGTAGTTGTCCCAGTTGCAAGCCCACCCTTGACTTGCAATTGGAGCCCGTGTTTTCATTTTTCATCACAGTTGCAAGTCCACCCTTGACTCTCAACTAGGCCCATAGTAGAAACATTATTTTTCTTGTTACGATGATTTTCCACTTCACTCTGAAATTCCTTGAACTTTTCAAATGTTTCAGGCTTGTGTTTCATTAAGTAAATATAGCCATATCTACTCAAGTCATCCATGAAGGTAAGAAAATAACGATATCCACCATGTGCTTCAACACTCTTCGGACTGCATACATCGGTATGTATTATTTTCAATAAGTCACTTGCCCGATCCATTATACTGGAAAAGGGGGTTTAGTCATCTTGCCCATGAGGCATGGTCACATGTTTTAAATGATTCATAATCAAGTGATTCCAAAAGTCCATCAGCATGGAGCTTCTTGATGCGCTTTGCACCAATATGACCTAAGAGGCAATGCCACAAGTATGTGGTACTATGATCATTAATTTTGCATCTTTTGGCATCAATATTATTGATTCGTCCATTTGCATCATGTTTTCCTACTGTTATTTATATTGTTTTTATGTATAATAATGCCTTTTGGAGTAATTCTAATGCCTTTTCTCTCATAATATGCAAGGTTCACACAAAGAGGGAGAATACCGGCAGCTGGAATTCTGGACCTGAAAAAGCTACGTCAGGCTACCTATTCTGCACAACTCCAAATGAGCTGAAACTTCACGGAGATTTTTTATGGAATATATAAGAATTATTGGACTAAATAACTACCAGAGGAGGCCCACCAGGTGGTCACAACCCACCTGGGCGCGCGAAGCCCAGGCGCGCCCTTGGCCCACCTCCGGTGCCCCTCTTCTGGTATATAAGTCATTATGACCTATAAAAAAATAAGGAGAGGACTTTCGGAATGAAGCGCCGCCATCTCGAGGCGGAACTTGGGCAGGAGCACTTTTGCCATCCGGCGGAGCGATTCCGCCGGGGGAACTTCCCTCCCAGAGGGGGAAATCATCGTCGTCATCATCACCAACAACTCTCCCATCTTGGGGAGCGCAATCTCCATCAACAGCTTCAACAACACCATCTCCTCTCAAACCCTAGTTCATGTCTTGTGTTCAATCCTTGTACCGGAACCTTAGATTGGTGCTTGTGGGTGACTAGTAGTGTGGATTACATCTTTTAGTTGATTACTATATGGTTTATTTGGTGGAAGATTATATGTTCAGATCCATTATGCTATTTAATACCCCTCCGATCTTGAGCATGATTATCATTTGTGAGTAGTTACTTTTGTTCTTGAGGTCACGGGAGAAATCTTGTTGCAAGTAATCATGTGAACTTGATATGTGTTCGATATTTTGATGGTATGCATGTTGTGATTCCCTTAGTGGTGTCATGTGAACGCCGACTACATGGCACTTTACCATATTTGGGCCTAAGGGAATGCATTGTGGAGTAGTTATTAGATGATGGGTTGCGAGAGTGACAGAAGCTTAAACCCTAGTTTATGCGCTACTTCGTAAGGGACTGATTTGGATCCAAAAGTTTAATGCTATGGTTAGATTTATTCTTAATACTGTTCTCGTAGTTGCGGATGCTTGCGAGTGGGTTAATCATAAGTAGGAGGTTTGTTCAAGTAAGTACAACACCTAAGCACCGGTCCACCCACATATCGAATTATCAAAGTAGCGAACACAAATAAAACCAACATGATGACTAGATGAAATTCCCGTGTACCCTCAAGAACGCTTTGCTTATCATAAGAGACCGTTTTGGCCTGTCCTTTGCCTCAAAAGGACTGGGCTACCTTGTTGCACTGTTGTTACCGTTACCGATACTTGCTCGTTACAAAGTATCTTGCTATCAAACTACTCGTTACTTATAATTTCAGTGCTTGCAAAGAATACCTTGCTGAAAACTACTTGTCATTTCCTTCTGCTCCTCGTTGGGTTCGACATTCTTACTTATCGAAAGGACTATGATTGATCCCCTATAATTGTGGGTCATCAAGGCTCTTTTTTGGCACCGTTGCCGGGGAGTGAAGCGCTCTTGGTAAGTGGAAATCAGTAAGGAAAAATTATTACTATGTGCTGAAATGTATTGCCACTTGTTACTATGGAGAACAATCCTTTGAGGGGTTTGTTTAGGGTATCTTCACCTCGACCGAAACCACAATTAGTTACCCCTCAACCTACTGCACCTACTGAAAATATTGGTTATAAAATTCCTTCGGGTATGATAGAACAACTGCTAGCTAATCCGTGTGCAGGAGATGGAACCGAACATCCTGATATGCACTTGATATATCTGGATGAAATTTGTGGATTATTTAAGCTTGCATAATACCCGGAGATGAAGCTATGAAGAAGGTTTTCCCTTTATCTTTGAAGGAAAAAGCATTGGCATGGTATAGGCTATGCGATGATATTGGATCTTGGAATTGGAATCGATTGAAATTGGAATTTCACCAAAAAAAATTATCCTATGCATCTAGTTCATCGTGATCGAAATTACATATATCATTTTTGGCCTCGTGAAGGATAAATTATCGCTCTAGCTTGGGTAAGGCTTAAGTCAATGTTATATTCATGCCCCAATCATGAGCTCTCAAGAGAAATAATTGTTCAGAATTTTTATGCTCGGCTTTCTCGTGATGATCAATCCATGCTTGATACTTCTTGTACTGGTTCCTTTATGAAGAAGACTATCAAATTCAGGTGGGATCTTTTAGAAAGAATTAAATGCAACTCTGAAGATTGGGAACTCGACGAAGGTAAAGAGTCAGGTATTAAGCTTAAGTACGATTGTGTTAAATCTTTTATGAATACCGGTGCTTTTCAAAAGTTTAGCACTAAATATGGACTTGACTCTGAGATAGTAGCCTCCTTTTGTGAATCATTTCCTACTCATGTTGATCTCCCTAAAGAGAAGTGGTTTAAATATCACCCACCTATTAAAGAAGAAATTAAAGAGCCAGTAATAGCTAAAGATGAAACTATTATTTATGATGTTGATCAAGTTGTTCCTGCTGCTTATATTGAAAAACAACCTTTCCCTGTTAGGATAAAGGAACATGCTAAGGTTGCAACTGTGGTCAATAAAAGTTATATAAGAGCACCTAAACCTGCTGAAAAAATCAAAGTAGAACCTAGTGTTGCTATGGTTACAGATCTCTTGGTAGAAAATATAGATGGGCATGTTATTTACTTCTGTGATGAAGCTGCTAGAATTGCCAAACCCGATGAAAAGGATAAACATAGACCTGTTGTTAGCACGCCTGTTGTCTCAGTCAAAATAGGAGATCACTGTTATCATGGTTTATGTGATTTAGGTGCTAGCGTGAGTGATATTCCTTTTACCTTATATCAGGAAATTATGAATGATATAGCACCCGCTAAAATAGAAGATATAGATGTTACTATTAAACTTGCTAATAGAGACACCATCACACCACTTGGGATTGTTAGAGATGTTGAAGTCTTGTGTGGGAAAATAAAATATCCTACTGATTTTCTTGTTCTTGGTTCCCCACAAGATGATTTTTGTCCCATTATCTTTGGCAGACCTTTCTTGAACACCGTTAAAGCTAAAATAGATTGTAAGAAACAAACCGTCCGTGTTAGTTTTGGTGATGAGTCTCATGAGTTTAATTTTTTTAAGTTTAGTAGAAAGCATCATAAGAAAGAATTGCCTAGTAAGGATGAAATAATTGGTCTTGCTTCTATTGCCGTGCCTCCTACTGATCCACTAGAACAATATTTGCTAGACCATGAAAATGATATGCACATGCATGAAAGAAATGAGATAGATAAAAATTTCTTTGAACAACAACCTTTGCTTAAACACGATTTGCCTCTTGAAACTCTAGGAGGTCCTCCTCCACCTAAAGGTGATCCTGTGTTTGAATTAAAACAATTGCCAGACACTTTGAAATATGCTTATCTTGATGAAAAGAAGATATCCTGTTATTATTAGTGCTAACCTTTCAGAACATGAAGAAGAAAGATTATTGAAAGTTCTAAGGAAGCACCGAGCTGCTATTGGATATACTCTTGACGATTTAAAGGACATTAGTCCCACTTTATGTCAGCACAAGTTAATATGGAAGCTGATGCTAAACCCGTTGTTGACCACCAACGTCGGTTAAATCCGAAGATGAAGGAAGTGGTAAGAACAGAAATATTAAAACTTCTGGAAGCAGGTATAATCTATCCTATAGCTGATAGTAGATGGGTAAGTCCTGTTCATTGTGTCCCTAAGAAATGAGGTATTGCTGTTGTTCCTAATGATAAGAATGAACTTATTCCACAAAGAATTATTACAGGCTATAGAACGGTAATTGATTTTAGAAAATTAAACAAAGCAACTAGAAAAGATCATTACCCTCTACCTTTTATTGATCAAATGCTAGAAAGATTATCTAAGCACACACATTTTTGCTTCCTTGATGGATACTCTGGCTTTTCACAAATACTTGTTTCTCAACCTGATCAAGAAAAGACCACTTTCACTTGTCCCTTTGGAACTTATGCTTATAGACGTATGCCTTTCAGTTTATGCAATGCACCTGCTACCTTTCAAAGATGTATGGCTGCTATATTCTCTGACTTTTGTGAAAGCATTGTTGAGGTTTTCATGGATGACTTCTCCGTTTATGGGAAGTCTTTTGATGATTGTTTAAGTAATCTTGATCGAGTTTCGCAGAGATACGAGCAAACAAATCTTGTCTTGAACTGGGAGAAGTGCCACTTTATGGTTAATGAAGGTATTGTTTTGGGCCATAAAATTTCTGAAAGAGGTATTGAAGTGGACAAAGCTAAGGTTGATGCAATTGAGAAAATGCCATGTCCTAAAGATATCAAAGGTATTCGTAGTTTCTTAGGTCATGCTGCTTTCTATAGGAGATTTATCAAAGACTTTTCTAAAATTTCTAGGCCCCTCACAAATCTTTTGCAAAAGGATGTTGCTTTTGTTTTTGATGATGATTGTTTAGAAGCCTTTGAAACACTCAAGAAAGCCTTAATTTCTGCACCTATTGTTCAACCACCTGACTGGAACTTGCCTTTTGAAATTATGTGTGATGCTAGTGAATATGATGTTGGTGCTGTTCTAGGACAAAGAGTTGATAAGAAACTAAATGTTATTCATTATGCTAGTAAAACTCTAGACAGGGCTCAACGAAATTATGCTACTGCTGAAAAATAATTTCTAGCAGTGTTGTTTGCTTGTGATAAATTTAGGTCTTACATTGTTGATTCAAAAGTAATTGTTCACACCGATCATGCTGCTATAAAATATCTTATGGAAAAGAAAGATGCTAAACCTAGACTTATTCGATGGGTTCTCTTGCTACAAGAATTTGATTTACATATAACTGATAGAAAAGGAGCAGAGAACCCCGTAGCTGATAACTTGTCTAGGCTTGAAAATGTGATTGATGACCCACTACCTATTGATGATAGTTTTCCTGATGAGCAGTTAGCTGCAATAAATGTTTCTCATAACACTCCTTGGTATGCTGACTATGCTAATTACATTGTTGCTAAATATTTACCACCTAGCTTTACATACCAACAAAAGAAAAAATTCTTTTATGATTTAAGACACTACTTTTGGGATGACCCACATCTTTATAAAGAAGGAGTAGATGGTATTATTAGACGTTGTGTACCTGAGCATGAACAGGGACAAATCCTACGGAAATGTCACTCCGAAGTTTATGGAGGGCATCATGCTGGAGACAGAACTGCTCACATGGTATTGCAGTCTGGATTTTATTGGCCTACTCTCTTCACGGATGCCTGTAAGTTCGTCTTATCTTGTGATGAATGTCAAAGAATAGGTAATATCGGTAAGCTTCAAGAAATTCCTATGAATTATTCACTTGCTGTTGAACCATTTAATGTTTGGGGATTTGATTACATGGGACCTTTTCCCTCCTCTAATGGGTATACACATATTTTGGTTGCGGTTGATTATGTTACTAAATGGGTAGAAGCTATTCCAACCAGTAGTGCTGATCACAATACCTCTATTAAAATGCTTAAGGAAGTTATTTTCCCAAGGTTTGGAGTCCCTAGATATTTAATGACTGATGGTGATTCACACTTTATTCATGGTGCTTTCCATAAAATGCTTGCCAAATATGATGTTAACCATAGAATTGCATCACCCTATCATCCTCAGTCTAGTGGTTAAGTTGAACTTAGCAATAGAGAAATAAAATTTATTTTGCAGAAAACTGTCAATAGGTCCCGGAAGAATTGGTCTAAGAAATTAGATGATGCACTTTGGGCTTATAGAACAGCATACAAAAATCCTATGGGTATGTCTCCTTATAAAATGGTTTATGGAAAAGCTTGTCATTTGCCTCTTGAGTTAGAACATAAAGCATATTGGGCAATTAAAGAACTCAACTATGATTTCAAACTTGCCGGTGAAAAGAGGTTATTTGATATTAGCTCATTAGATGAATGGAGAACCCAAGCTTATGAAAATGCCAAATTATTTAAAGAAAAGTTAAAAGATGGCATGATAAAAGAATCCAAAAGCGTGAGTTCAAAGTTGGAGAATATGTTCTTTTGCACAACTCTCGTTTCAAATTCTTTGCAGGAAAACTCCTCTCCAAATGGGAAGGACCCTATGCTATCGAGGAGGTTTATCGGTTTGGAGCTACCAAGATAAATAATGCTGAAGGTACTAACCCGAAGGTTGTTAATGGGCAACGAATAAAACATTATATCTCAGGTATGCCCATTAATATTGAAAGTAATATTATCCAAACTATGACACCGGAAGAACACTTAAAAGAGTCCTCCCGGAACACTCCAGAATCGTGAAAAAGAGGAGGTGCGTGATACGATAAGTAAACGGACTCCGAAAAATCTGCAAAAATATTTTTTGTCAGTTTTGGAATATAAAAAAAATTAGGAAAATAAGAAACTACCGAAAAAGTGACCCAGGTGGGCACAAGACACAAGGGCGCGCCAGGCTTGCCACACGCGCCCAGGTGGGTTGTGCCCACCTCGGGTACCTTTCAGACTCCGTTTTTCTACCGTTTGCTTGTTTCCCAAGATAAAAAATCTTTATATACCACCCGAACCTATTGATCACCGTATCACAGAGAAATCTTCTGTTTTCTATTCTTGCTGTTTTCGGTCAGATTTGTTAAGCCAAGGCATCATGTCTTCTTGTTGGGGAACGTAGTATTTAAAAAAAATCCTATGAACACGCAAGATCTATCTAGGAGAAGCATAGCAACGAGCGGGGAGAGTGTGTCCACGTACCCTCGTAGACCGAAAGCGGAAGCGTTTAGTAACGTGGTTGATGTAGTCGAACATCTTCGCAATCCAACCGTTCCAAGCACCGAACGTATGACACCTCCGCGTTCAGCACACGTTCAGCTCGATGACGTCCCTCGAGCTCTTGATCCAGTTGAGGATGTGGGAGAGTTCTGTCAGCACGACGGCGTGGCGACGGGGATGATGAAGCTACCGGCGCAAGGCTTCGCCTAAGCACTACGACGATATGACCGAGGTGTGTAACTGTGGAGGGGGGCACCGCACATGGCTAAGACAATTGATCTTGTGTGTTCTAGGGTGCCCCCTTGCCTCCGTATATAAAGGAGGAGAGGGGGAGGCTGGCCAGCCCTGTAGGGCGCGCCAAGGAGAGGAGTCCGACTAGGACTCCAAGTCCTAGTAGGATTCCACTTGGTGGAAGGGGGAAGGAGGAAGGGAGAGGGGGAAGGGAAGGAAATGGGGGCGCCGCCCCCTTCCCCTAGTCCAATTCGGACTACCAAGGGGGGGCACGGCCAGCCCCTTGTGGCCCTTCTATCTCCCCACTAAGGCCCATGAAGGCCCATTAGTTCCCCAGGGGGGTTTGGATAACCCTCCGGCACTCCGATAGTTACCGGGTACCTCTCGGAACTCATCCGGTGTCCGAATAACATCGTCCAATATATCAGTCTTTATGTCTCGACCATTTCGAGACTCCTCGTCATGTCCGTGATCTAATCCGGGACTCTGAACAAACTTCGGTCATCAAATCACATAAACTCATAATACAAATCGTCATCGAACGTTAAGCGTGCGGACCCTACGGGTTCGAGAACTATGTAGACATGACCGAGACACATCTCCGGTCAATAACCAATAGCGTAACCTGGATGCTCATATTGGTTCCTACATATTCTACGAAGATCTTTATCGGTCAAACCGCATAACAACATACGTTGTTCCCTTTGTCATCGGTCCGTTACTTGCCCGAGATTCGATCGTCGGTATCATCATACCTAGTTCAATCTCGTTACTGGCAAGTCTCTTTACTTGTTTCGTAATGCATCATCCCGCAACTAAATCATTAGTCACATAGCTTGCAAGGCTTATAGTGATGTGCATTACCGAGAGGGCCTAGAGATACCTCTCCGATACACGGAGTGACAAATCCTAATCTCGATCTATGCCAACTCAACAAACACCATCGAAGACACCTATAGAGCATCTTTATAATCACCCATTTACGTTGTGACGTTTGATAGCACACAAGGTGTTCCTCCGGTATTCGGGAGTTGCATAATCTCATAGTCAGAGGAACATGTATAAGTCATGAAGAAAGCAATAGCAATAAAACTATACAATCATAATGCTAAGCTAACGGATGGGTCTTGTCCATCACATCATTCTCTAATGATGTGATCCCGTTCATCAAATGACAACACAGTTCCATGGCTAGGAAACTTAACCATCTTTGATTAACGAGCTAGTCAAGTAGAGGCATACTAGGGACACTCAGTTTTGTCTATGTATTCACACATGTACTAAGTTTCCGGTTAATACAATTCTAGCATGAATAATAAACATTTATCATGATATAAGGAAATATAAATAACAACTTTATTATTGCCTCTAGGGCATATTTCATTCACTTCTTCCTCCTCCAACAACATGGAAGAGGATGCTTGGTTGATGAAGATTGAGTTGAAGAGAGAAGAGCCCGTAGAAGCCGTCAGGGGAGACAAGAGCAAGGACGCTACCGTAGATCAACCTGATACGTCTCCGTCGTATCTATAAATTTTGATTGTTCCATGCCAATATTCTACAACTTTCATATACTTTTGGCAACTTTTTATATTATTTTTGGGACTAACATATTGATCCAGTGCCCAGTGCCAGTTCCTGTTTGTTGCATGTTTTTTGTTTCGTAGAAAATCCATATCAAACAGAGACCAAACGGGATAAAAACTGACGGAGATTTTTTTTGGAATATTTGTGATTTTTGGGAAGAAGAATCAACGCGATATGATGCCCGAGGGGGCCACGAGGCAGGGGGCGCGCCCCAGGGGGTCAGGCGCGCCCTGGACCCTCGTGGCCACCCCGTAAGGCGGTTGGAGCACTTCTTTCGCCGCAAGAAAGCTAATTTCCGGATAGAGATCGTGTCCAAAATTTGGCCCTATCGAAGTTACGGATCTCCGGTTATAAAAGAAACGGTGAAAGGCCAGATCTGAGAACGCAGAAACAGAGAGAGACAAAGAGACAGATCCAATCTCGGAGGGGCTCTCGCCCCTCCCATGCCATGGAAGCCATGGACCAGAGGGGGAACCCTTCTCCCATCTAGGGAGAAGGTCAAGGAGGAAGAAGAAGAAGGGGGGCTCTCTCCCCCTCTCTCCCGATGGCGCCGGAACGCCGCCTGATATGTCTCCGTCGTATCTACTTTTCCAAACACTTTTGCCCTTGTTTTGGACTCTAACTTGCATGATTTGAATGGAACTAACCCGGACTGACGCTGTTTTCAGCAGAATTGCCATGGTGTTATTTATGTGCAGAAACAAAAGTTCTCGGAATGACCTGAAACTCCACGGAACTTATTTTTGGAAATATTAAAAATAATGGAAGAAGATTCGACGTCAGGGGGCCTCCACCTGTCCACGAGGGTGGGGGCGCGCCTGCCCCCTGGGCGCGCCCCCCTGCCTCGTGGGCCCCCTGTGGCTCCACCGACCTCAACTCCAACTCCATATATTCGTGTTCGGGGAAAAAACAGAGAAAAGGATTCATCGCGTTTTACGATACAGAGCCGCCGCCAAGCCCTAAAACCTCTCGGGAGGGCTGATCTGGAGTCCGTTCGGGGCTCCGGAGAGGGGAATCCGTCGCCGTCATCATCATCAACCATCCTCCATCGCCAATTTCATGATGCTCACCGCCGTGCGTGAGTAATTCCATCGTAGGCTTGCTGGACGGTGATGGGTTGGATGAGATTTTATCATGTAATCTAGTTAGTTTTGTTAGGGTTTGATCCCTAGTATCCACTATGTTCTGAGATTGATGTTGCTATGACTTTGCTATGCTTAATGCTTGTCACTAGGGCCCGAGTGCCATGATTTCAAATCTGAACCTATTATGTTTTCATGAATATATGTGAGTTCTTGATCCTATCTTGCAAGTCTATAGTCACCTACTATGTGTTATGATCCGGCAACCCGAACTGACAATAATCGGGACCACTCCCGGTGATGACCATAGTTTGAGGAGTTCATGTATTCACTATGTGTTAATGCTTTGGTCCGGTACTCTATTAAAAGGAGGCCTTAATATCCCTTAGTTTCCATTAGGACCCCGCTGCCACGGGAGGGTAGGACAAAAGATGTCATGCAAGTTCTTTTCCATAAGCACGTATGACTATATTCGGAATACATGCCTACATTACATTGATGAATTGGAGCTAGTTCTGTGTCACCCTATGTTATGATTGTTACATGATGAACCGCATCCGGCATAATTCTCCATCACCGATCCAATGCCTACGAGCTTTTCACATATTGTTCTCCGCTTATTTACTTTTCCGTTGCTACTGTTACAATCACTACAAAACCCAAAAATATTACTTTTGCTATCGTTACCGTTACTTCCATACTACTTTGCTACTAAATACTTTGCTGCAGATACTAAGTTATCCAGGTGTGGTTGAATTGACAACTCAACTGCTAATACTTGAGAATATTCTTTGGCTCCCCTTGTGTCGAATCAATAAATTTGGGTTGAATACTCTACCCTCGAAAACTGTTGCGATCCCCTATACTTGTGGGTTATCAAGACTATTTTCTGGCGCCGTTGCCGGGGAGCATAGCTCTATTCTTTGAGTCACTTGGGATTTATATCTGCTGGTCACTATGAGGAACTTGAAAGACGAGAAAACAAAAATTTATCCCTCAACTACGAGGGGAGGTAAGGAACTGCCATCTAGCTCTGCACTTGATTCACCTTCTGTTTTGAGTAAGCTTGCGACACCTAAACCTGCTTCTGCTATTAATTCCGATATGTCGCATGTTATTGATGATGCCACTTCTGCTATGCATGATACTTATGATGAAACCACTTCTATGCTTGATACTACTGTGCCACTTGGTGAATTTCTTGATGAACAACTTGCTAGGGCTAGAGAGAATGAAATTATTGAAACTGATAATATTGATGATAGTGATGATGAAGACTCTCCCCCTAATAAATATGAATTACCTGTTGTTCCTGAGGGTTATGTTATGGATGAAGAAGCTGCTAGAGCTATTTTAGCTTGCAATGATAGATATGATCTTAAGAAGTTATTAGCTAAATGGAAGCAGCAATCTCTTAATGCTAGAATGAAACCTGATCCTGCTTTTGCTACTTCACCTATCTATGTTACTGATAAGGATTATGAATTCTCTATTGATCCTAATATAATTACTTTGGTTGAATCTGATCCTTTTTATGGCTATGAATCTGAAACGTTGTGGCACATCTTACTAAATTAAATGATATAGCCACCCTGTTCACTAATGATGAGAGAACCCGCTACTTTTATATCCTTAAAATATTTCCGTTCTCATTAAAGGGTGATGCTAAGATATGGTTTAATTCTCTTGATCCTGGTTGTGTGCGTAGTCCCCAGGATATGATTTATTACTTCTCTGCTAAATATTTCCCTGCTCATAAGAAACAAGCTGCTTTAAGGGATATATATAATTTTGTGGAAACTGAAGAAGAGAGTCTCCCACAAGCTTTGGGGAGGCTTCTCCAATTACTTAATGCTTTGCCTGATCATCCTCTTAAGAAAAATGAAATACTTGATATCTTTTATAATGGACTAACCGATGCTTCCAGAGATTACCTGGATAGTTGTGCTGGTTCTGTTTTCAGGGAAAGAACACCGGATGAAGCTGAAATTTTATTGAATAATATGTTGACAAATGAAAATAATTGGACACTTCCTGAGCCAATTCCTGAGCCTATTCCTAAACCAACTATGAAGAAGAGGGGTGTTCTATTTCTCAGTCCTGAAGATATGCAAGAGGCAAAGAAATCTATGAAAGAAAAGGGTATTAAAGCTGAAGATGTTAAGAATTTACCTCCTATTGAAGAAATACATGGTCTTAGTTTACCGCATGTTGAAGAAATATATGATCTTAATCCATCACCTATTGAAGAAACTCATGGTCTTGATAACCCGACACAGGTAGTAAAGGTAAATTCTCTCTATAGATATGATAAAGCTGAAATCCCTCCTACTAAAATTGCTAGCCAATGCTTGGATGAGTTTGATAACTTTATGGTTAAGCAAGAAGACTTCAATGCTTATTTTGGTAGACAATTAAAACAAAATGCTTATATGATTGAACACTTGGGTGATTATATGTCTAGAGTTAAAGGTGAACTTAAACTCATTAGTAAACATGCTTCTATGGTTACCACTCAAGTAGAACAAGTACTTAAAGCTCAAAATGATTTGCTCAATGAATTGAATAGTAAGAATAATGATTTTGCTGTTAGAGTGGCTACTAGAACTGGTAAAATGGCTCAGGAACCTCTGTATCCTGAAGGCCATCCTAAGAGAATTGAGCAAGATTCTCAGAGAAATAATATTGATGCACCTAGCTCTTCTAAAAAGAAGAAAAAGAAAAATGATAGGACTTTGCATGCTTCTAGTGAACCTATTGCTGAACCACTTGAGAATCCAAATGATATTTCTATTTCTGATGCTGAAACACAATCTGGTAATGAACATGAACCTAGTGATAATATTAATGATGATGTTCATGTTGATGCTCAACCTAGTAATGATAATGATGTAGAAATTGAACCTGTTGTTGATCTTGATAACCCACAATCAAAGAATCAACGTTATGATAAGAGAGACTTTGTTGCTAGGAAGCACGGTAAAGAAAGAGAACCATGGGTTCAGAAACCCATGCCTTTTCCTCCTAAACCATCCAAGAAAAAGGATGAGAGGATTTTGAGCGCTTTGCTGAAATGATTAGACATATCTTTTTGCGTATGCGATTGACTGATATGCTCAAAATGAATCCTTATGCTAAGTATATGAAAGAAATTGTTACTAATAAAAGAAAAATACCAGAAGCTGAAATTTCCACCATGCTTGCTAATTACACTTTTAAGGGTGGAATACCAAAGAAACTTGGAGATCCAGGAGTACCCAGTATACCATGCTCCATTAAAAGAAATTATGTTAGAACTGCTTTATGTGATCTTGGAGCCGGTGTCAGTGTTATGGCTCTCTCTTTATATCGTAGACTTGATTTGAATAAGTTGACACCTACTGAAATATCTTTGCAAATGGCTGATAAATCAACTGCTATACCTGTCGGTACTTGTGAGGATGTGCCTGTTGTGGTTGCAAACGTTACTATTTTAACGGACTTTGTTATTCTTGATATTCCTGAGGACGATAGTATGTCTATTATTCTTGGAAGATCCTTTTTGAATACTGCGGGGGCTATTATTGATTGCAACAAAGGCAATGTCACTTTTCATGTTAATGGTAATGAGCATACAATACACTTTCCGAGGAAACAACCTCAAGTCCACAGTATTAATTCTATTGGAAAAATTCCATCGATTATTTTTGGAGGTTTTGAATTTCCTCTTCCTATTGTCAAGAAGAAATATGATATTCTTATTATTGGGGATGTGCATATCCCCGTTGAGGTAACATAGTGTTATTCAAAATTTCTCCGGTTCCATGTTATTCAGAATGAGTTTGTTAACAAGACTTGATCAACCTTGTTAGTGGATTCCTTTTGATGAGCATGAGATGGATGAAGTTAGAAAGCACAACCTTCTGTACCCTCCTTCTACTTTCTGTTATTTAGTTGAAATAAAGCAAAAATAGTATTTTTTCCTGTCTGTTTCCTGAATTATCCGTGCAATATAAAAATACCCCAAAAATAAAAGTTCTCCAAATGCCCCGCCAATTTAATATGATTTTTTCTGGAATATTTGAGAATATCTGGCACTGAGAACACAACAGGGGGAGCAAGCACCTGGCCACGAGGGTCCAGGGCGCGCCCACGCCTACAGGGCGTGCCCTGCCTCGTGGGCCCATGGTGGCTCCCCTCCACTTATTCCTGCACCCACACACTTCTTCTTCCTCCCAAAAAAATCACCATCCAGCTCAAGCACGAGTTCTAGCTCATTTTGCTGCGATTTTCGATCTCCTTTCTCAAAGCACCTCTCACAAAACTGCTTGGGGGGATTGTTCCTTGGTATGTGACTCCTCCATTGGTCTAATTAGTTTTTTTCTAGTGCTTTATTCATTGCAAATTTGTGCTGCCTAGGTGACCATGTTCTTGAGCGTGCATGTCAAATTTATATGGTTCCAAGTAGTTCTAATGCTTGATATAGTCTCTAGGCACTTGTAGGAGTAGTTGCTATCAATTTTGTTGAGCTTGGTTCACTTTTATTTGAAGTTACTAAAAATTTCAGAAATTTTTCAGAGGAAGAAATATGTTTAGGAAAATGTACCAAGGTGGCCCTTCAAGGAAGCAAGGACCCAGGATCGCAATGCGCGATGCCGATGATGAGCCACCAAGGAATGCTCCAGTGCGTCCTTGTGAACGGCCTTCAGAAGACTTTATGGATCGAGCGGGAATCAAGGAAGAATTTAACGCGTATTTGCGTAACACCGATCTTGTGATCTTCGAGGCAGAAAAGTGCCGCCGGTACCACTATCTCACTAGTTCCTTTGTGAGGAGGTTTGAATTTTCATCTTCACGCAATTCTCAAACTGTCATGTTTGATCTTTATGAAAAATCTTATACTATGGACTTAGAGGATTTTACCACTGCTTGCAAACTTCCACAATGGGGTAGCCCTCGTGAACCTCGCAAATATGAATTTAGAGATTTTCTTGCTAGTATAACTGTGGGGGAATCTAGAGATATAGCCCAAGCTACCATAGGGAGCATTCATTTTCCTGCTATACATTATTTTGCTCTCTTCATAGGTAGGTGCATAAATGGTAAAGATGAAGCATGTCATATGTGTGTCCCTGACCTCAGTGTTCTCAAGAGTGCTGTGTTAGGAGATAAATCTTATAATTTGGGAGCCATTGTTGCACGTAGGTTGCATCATAATAGATTTAATGGAGATTTCTTTGGTGGAATTTATGCAACCCACTTAGCTGATTTTCTTGGTGTAACCATACGTGATGATGATATTGAATTGCCTCCTACTTATCTAGACTTTAATGCTATGGTTCACCACCAGTTTGTTGAGAGGAATGAACCGCCTCTCCAGTACTGACTAATCTTTGACAGGCGTCACGCTGTCAATATTGTCCTCCCTGCTCCCGCTTTCTTTGACTTTCAGGAAAAAGGGAGACATTACATAACCAGAGAGGAGGCGGAGGAGTATAAGAGGAGGGCTGAGATAGCTTGCCTCCAAGCTGCAGCACACGATGCAATGGTCGTTGCATCCCAGTACGATCCCAACTACAACTTTGGATATCCGCCAGGCCATCCGTGGCAATAAACCAACTTAGGCCGAAAGCCTAAGCTTGGGGGAGTACGTATTTCTCACCGACATTACATTCATGTTCACACACTCATTGCTAGATGTCGGTGCTCATACTTTTTCACTGCAATATCCATGCTAGTTTATTTTCTTTTTACGCTTTTTTCTTGTGTGTTTAATAAACCTTAAGAAAAACAAAAAAATTAGTGTAGCTTTTAGTTAGTTTACTTTTCATGCTGTAGTAGTAATAATTAAAAGAAAACCCAAAAATATTTCATGTTCTTCTTTTGCTTGTTGGGAGCTTTCCCGTGTAAATAGTTTTCTTTTCTTTTCTTTTCTTTGGGGGTCGATAGGAGAAGACCATAATTAAATTGTTGAAGTGGCTCTTATATGCATAATTGTTGATTTAACCAAGAGTCCATATTGCCTTGTCTTCTCCTGCTTATTGAATGCTCACAGATTCCAGCTTAGTCCAATGCACGTGCACTCTTATTATTTTCACATCGTTCGGTCGTGCAAGTGAAAGGCAATTATGACGATATATGATGGACTGACTGAGATGGGGGAAGCTGGTATGAACTCGACCTCTTTTGTTTTTGTAAATATGATTAGTTCATCGTTCTTGATTCAGCCTATTATGAATAAACATGTTGCAATGACAATTAGAGATTATAGTTGCTCGTTCCATGCTTGATTAGCTATGAGTTATAATGGTTTACCTTGTGTGCCAACATGCTATTAAAATGGTTGTGATGTGGTATAGTGGGGTGGTATCCTCCTTTGAATGATTTAAGTGACTTGACTTGGCACATGTTCACACATGTAGTTGAAACAAATCAACATAGCCTTCACGATATTTATGTTCATGGTGGATTATATCCTACTCATGCTTGTACTCAATGTTTATTAATTTTAATGCATGTTCATGACTGTTGTCGCTCTCTAGTTGGTCGCTTCCCAGTCTTTTTCTAGCCTTCACTTGTACTAAGCGGGAATACTGCTTGTGCATCCAATCCCTTAAACCCCAAAGTCATTTCATATGAGTCCACTATACCTTCCTATATGCGGTATTTACCTGCCGTTCCAAGTAAATTTGTATGTGCCAAACTCTAAACCTTCAAATGAAATTCTGTTTTGTATGCTCGAATAGCTCATGTATCAACTAGGGCTGTCCGTATCTTCCATGCTAGGCGGGTTATTCTCAAGAGGAGTGGACTCCGCTCCTCACTCATGAGAAAATGGCTGGTCACCGGGATGCCCAGTCCCATGCTTTATGCAAACTAAATCAAAATAATTGCAAACAAAACTCCCCCTGAGACTGTTGTTAGTTGGAGGCACTCGTTGTTTCGAGCAAGCCATGGATTGATGCTTGTTGGTGGAGGGGGAGTATAAACTTTACCATTCTGTTTGGGAACCGCCTATAATGTGTGTAGCATGGAAGATATCGCCATCTCTTGGTTGTTATGTTGACAATGAAAGTATGCCGCTCAAATTATTATTTATCTCTATTTCAAAATCGAGCTCTGGCACCTCTACAAATCCCTGCTTCCCTCTGCGAAGGGCCTATCTATTTACTTTTATGTTGAGTCATCACCCTCTTATTAAAAAACACCAGCTGGAGAGCACTGCTGTCATTTGCATCCATTACTATTAATTTATATTGGGTATGACTATGACTGGATCTCTTTTACCATGAATTACAATGTTTAGTCAGTCCTTGGTCTTTAAAGGTGCTCTGCATTTATGTTTTGCGGTCTCAGAAAGGGATAGCGAGATACCATCCTGTTATATCATATTATGATTGTTTTGAGAAAGTGTTGTCATCCGAGATTTATTATTATTGCTCGCTAGTTGATTATGCCATTGATATGAGTAAACATGAGGCCTAACTATTATTGTGAATATGGTTAGTCATAATCTTTGCTGAAACTTGAATGCTAGCTTTACATATTTACAACGACAAGAGCAAACAGAGTTTGTAAAAGTTTTTCTTTATCACTTTCAGTTTGTCAACTGAATTGCTTGAGGACAAGCAAAGGTTTAAGCTTGGGCGAGTTGATACGTCTCCATCGTATCTACTTTTCCAAACACTTTTGCCCTTGTTTTGGACTCTAACTTGCATGATTTGAATGGAACTAACCCGGACTGACGCTGTTTTCAGCAGAATTGCCATGGTCTTATTTATGTGCATAAACAAAAGTTCTCGGAATGACCTGAAACTCCACGGAACTTATTTTTGGAAAATATTAAAAATACTAGAAGAAGAATCCACGTCAGGGGGGCCTCCACCTGTCCACGAGGGTGGGGGCGCGCCTGCCCCCTCGGGGCGCGGCCCCTGCCTCGTGGGCCCCCTATTGCTCCACCAACCTCAACTCCAACTCCATATATTCGTTCTTGGGGAGAAAAAAATCAGAGAAAAGGATTCATCGCGTTTTACGATACGGAGCCGCCGCCAAGCCCTAAAACCTCTCGGGAGGGCTGATCTGGAGTCCGTTCGGGGCTCCGGAGAGGGGAATCCGTCGCCGTTGTCATCATCAACCATCCTCCATCGCCAATTTCATGATATTCACCGCTGTGCGTGACTAATTCCATCATAGGCTTGCTGGACGGTGATGGGTTGGATGAGATTTTATCATGTAATCTATTTAGTTTTGTTAGGGTTTGATCCCTAGTATCCACTATGTTCTGATTGATGTTGCTATGACTTTGCTATGCTTAATGCTTGTCACTAGGGCCCGAGTGCCATGATTTCAGATCTGAACCTATTATGTTTTCATGAATATATGTGAGTTCTTGATCCCATCTTGCAAGTCTATAGTCACCTACTATGTGTTATGATCCGGCAACCCCGAAGTGACAACAATCGGGACCACTCCCGGTGATGACCATAGTTTGAGGAGTTCATGTGTTCACTATGTGTTAATGCTTTGGTCCAGTACTCTATTAAAAGGAGGCCTTAATATCCCTTAGTTTCCATTAGGACCCCGCTGCCACGGGAGGGTAGGACAAAAGATGTCATGCAAGTTCTTTTCCATAAGCACGTATGACTATATTCGGAATACATGCCTACATTACATTGATGAATTGGAGCTAGTTCTGTGTCACCCTATGTTATGATTGTTACATGACGAACCGCATCCGGCATAATTCTCCATCACCGATCCAATGCCTACGGGCTTTTCACATATTGTTCTCCGCTTATCTACTTTACCGTTGCTACTGTTACAATCACTACAAAACCCAAAAATACTACTTTTGCTTTCGTTACCGTTACTTCCATACTACTTTGCTACTAAATACTTTGCTGCAGATACTAAGTTATCCAGGTGTGGTTGAATTGAAAAATCAATTGCTAATACTTGAGAATATTCTTTGGCTCCCCTTGTGTCGAATCAATAAATTTGGGTTGAATACTCTACCCTCGAAAACTGTTGCGATCCCCTATACTTGTGGGTTATCACCGCCGAGGCCATCATCATCACCGCGATCTACACCAACACCTCTATCATCTTCACCAACATCTCCATCACCTTCCCCCATCTATCTACAGCGGTCCACTCTCCCGCAACCCGCTGTACCCTCTACTTGAACATGGTGCTTTATGCTTCATATTATTATCCAATGATGTGTTGCCATCCTATGATGTCTGAGTAGATTTTCGTTGTCCTATCGGTAGTTGATGAATTGCTATGATTGGTTTAATTTGCTTGTGGTTATGTTGTTGTCCTTTGGTGCGCATCATATGAGCGCGCGCGTGGATCACACCATTGGGTTAGTTGTATGTTGATAGGACTATGTATTGGAGGGCAAGAGTGACAGAAGCTTCAACCTAGCATAGAAATTGATGCATACGGGATTGAAGGGGGACCAATATATCTTAATGCTATGGTTGGGTTTTACCTTAATGAACGTTAGAAGTTGCGGATGCTTGCTAATAGTTCCAATAATAAGTGCATAGAATTCCAAGTCAGGGATGACATGCTAGCAGTGGCCTCTCCCACATAAAACTTGCTATCGGCCTAGTAAAGTAGTCAATTGCTTAGGGACAATTTAGCAACTCCTACCACCACTTTTCCACACTCGCTATACTAACTTTATTGCTTCTTTACCTAAACAGCCCCTAGTTTTTATTTATGCGCTCTTTATTATCTTGCAAACCTTTCCAACAACACCTACAAAGTACTTCTAGTTTCATACTTGTTTTAGGTAAAGCGAACGTTAAGCGTGCGTAGAGTTGTATCGGTGGTCGATAGAACTTGAGGGAATATTTGTTCTACCTTTAGCTCCTCGTTGGGTTCGACACTCTTACTTATCGAAAGAGTCTACGATTGATCCCCTATACTTGTGGGTTATCAAGACCTTTTTCTGGCGCCGTTGCCGGGGAGTTATAGTGTGGGGTGAATATTCTCGTGTGTGCTTGTTTGCTTAATCACTAAGTAGTTTTTATTTTGTGCTCTTGTTTTCTATCTTTAGTTATGGGTAGGAAACGCAAAATACCAAAAAAAATAGTTGTACCTACTACACCAATGTTGAAGAACCACTCAAAATCTATTACACTTCTGAAGCTTTTTACTTGGATCATCTTCGATCCCTATGTGCTCGTGCTGAAACCCCAACTAGCTTAGTTGAGGGCAAATCTTTAGATGAGCATGCTTGTTATGTGCAACACCGCTTATCTCAAAAAGGGAAACTTTTATTGGATCAAATTCATCGTTTGCAATGCTATGCTTGGAATTTATGTGAAATATATGATTTTACTTGTTGTTCTGAAGACCCTAAGAAACACCTTCCCTACCAATGTGAGTTCAGTGATAATGGAATCGTATCTTCGTATGCTAAGGGTGTTTATAATTACTATGATGTTCAACAAATTGAAGAATTTGTTGCTTGTAAGGGTGCTTATGAAATTGCTTGTTTGATTGAAAAGTATGATGCTACTCTTTACAAATCTGAAAATTTTGCCATACTTAAATATTGCTATGATAATTATGCTTCTAATCCTTATACTAAACTATATATTGAGGACTCCTCCGCTGTCCAAGAAGAGACTAATATTTCGCAGGAGTCTATGGAAGAAGGAATTGATGAAACTGTGAGCTCATTGGATGAAAAAGATGATGAGGAGAGTGAAGAACAAAAGGAGGAAGAGAGGATTAGCTACCCGTGCCCACCTTCTAATGAGAGTAACTCTTCAACTCATACATTGTTTAATTTCCCTTCGTGCTTACCGAAGGATGATTGCTATGATGATTGTTATGATCCCGTTGATTCCTTTGAAATATCCCTTTTTGATGATGCTTGCTATGCTTGTGGCCAAGATGCCAATATGAATTATGCTTATGGAGATGAACTTGCTATAGTTCCTTATGTTAAACATGAAATTGTTGCTATTGCACCCACACATGATAGTCCTATTATCTTTTTGAATTCTCCCGACTACACTATATCGGAGAAGTTTGCCCTTATTAAGGATTATATTGATGGGTTGCGTTTTACTATTACACATGATGATTTTGATAGATATAATATGCATGTGCTTGCTGCTCCTACTTGCAATTATTATGAGAGAGGAACTATATCTCCACCTCTCTATGTTTCCCACACGATAAAATTGCAAGAAACTGTTTATACTATGCATTGGCCTTTACTATGTGTGCATGAATTGTTCTTTTATGACATGCCGATGCATAGGAAGAGAGTTAGACTTCGTCATTACATGATATATGTTGCTTTGTGCTCACTACTACATGCCAAATCATTGTTGATTAAAATTGGCTTTGATATACCTTGGGATCCGGGTGGATCCATTACTTGAGCACTATATGCCTAGCTTAATGGCTTTAAAGAAAGCGCTGCCAGGGAGACAACCCGGAAGTTTTAGAGAGTCATTTATTTCTGTTGAGTGCTTTCATATAGTTTAAAAACAAAAAAATAAAGTGGGGAACCCAAAACTTTTTCAAAAAGGAAAGTGAAAGTGAGAGAGACAAGCATGGTTGAAGTGGGGGAGCTCCTTGAACTTTGTTCATGCTCACAGAAACTTTGTGAATCTTGATTACAGAAACTTCTCAACAAAAATAATTATCCCCTTGTACAATTCCATTGTATTATAAAAATAATGTGCCAAGATTTGCCTTTAGGATGTTTACATTGCTTGTTGGTTTGTGCGGTGCAGAATTAGAAACTTTGGCTGTAGTGCGCAATTTTACATTTTTTTACTGGAACGTCAAACGGTTCTGAAACTTTTTGCACTGTCTTTCTATACAAATTGTTTATTTTTCCTAATTTTGGCAGAATTTTTGGAGCACCAGAGGTATGGTGAATGTTCAGATTATTACAGATCGTCCTGTTTAAAACATATTCTATTTTTGATGCATAGTTTGCTTGTTTTGATGAAACTATCAATTTATATCAGTGGATTAAGCCATGTAAAAGTTATATTACAGTAGCTACAATGCAAAAACAAAATATGAATTGGTTTGCAACAGTACTTAGAGTAGTAATTTGCTTTATTATACTAACGGATCTTACCGAACTTTCTGTTGAGTTTTGTGTGGATGAAGTGTTCGAAGATCGAGGATGTATCGATATGAGGAGAAGGAGGAGAGGCAAGAGCTCAAGCTTGGGCATGCCCAAGGCGCCCCAAGTAAATATTCAAGGAGACTCAAGCGTCTAAGCTTGGGGATGCCCCAGAAGGCATCCCATCTTTCTTCAACAAATATCGGTATGTTTTCGGATTCGTTTCGTTCATGCGATATGTGCAAATCTTGGAGCGTCTTTTGCATTTAGTTTTCACTTTTCTTTTATGAACCATGCTGGTATGAGATAGTCCATGGTTGATTTATAGAATGCTCATTGCACTTCACTTATATCTTTTGAGTATGGCTTTACAGAATGCTTCATGTTCTTCACTTATATCATTTGAAGTTTGGATTGCCTGTTTCTCTTTACATAGAAAACCGCCATTTGTAGAATGCTCTTTTGCTTCACTTATATTTGTTAGAGCGTGAGAATATGTTTTGTAGAAAGAATTAAACTCTCTTGCTTCACTTATATCTATTTAGAGAGATGACAGGAATTGGTCATTCACTTGGTTAGTCATAAAATCCTACATAAAACTTGTAGATCACTGAATATGATATGTTTGATTCCTTGCAATAGTTTTGCGATATAAAGGTGGTGATATTAGAGTCGTGCTAGTTGAGTAATTGTGAAATTGAGAAATACTTGTGTTGAGGTTTGCAAGTCTCGTAGCATGCACGTATGGTAAACGTTGTGTGACAAATTTGAAGCATGGGGTGTTCTTTGATTGCTTTCCTTATGAGTGGCGGTCGGCGACGAGCGATGGTCTTTTCCTACCAATCTATCCCCCTAGGGGCATGCGTAGTAGTACTTTGCTTCGAGGGCTAATAAACTTTTGCAATAAGTATATGAGTTCTTTATGACTAATGTGAGTCCATGGATTATACGCACTCTCACCCTTCCATCATTGCTAGCCTCTTCGGTACCGTGCATTGCCCTTTCTCACCTCGAGAGTTGGTGCAAACTTCGCTGGTGCATCCAAACCCCGTGATACGATACGCTCTATCACACATAAGCCTCATTATATCTTCCTCAAAACAGCCACCATACCTACCTATCATGGCATTTCCATAGCCATTCCGAGATATATTTCCATGCAACTTCCATCATCATCATATAGATGACTTGAGCATTTATTGTCATATTGCTTTGCATGATTGTAAGATAGCTAGCATCATGTTTTCATGGCTTGTCCATTTTTTGATGTCATTGCTACGCTAGATCATTGCACATCCCGGTACACCGCCGGAGGCATTCATACAGAGTCATATCTTTGTTCTAGTATCGAGTTGTAATATTGAGTTGTAAGTAAATAAAAGTGTGATGATCATCATTATTAGAGCATTGTCCCAGCGAGGAAAGGATGATGGAGACTATGATTCCCCCACAAGTCGGGATGAGACTCCGAACGAAAAAAGAGAAAGGCAAAAAAAAAAGAGAAGGCCCAAAAAAGAAAAAAAGAAGAAAAAAAGGAAAAAAAAAGAGAGAAGGGACAATGTTACTATCCTTTTACCACACTTGTGCTTCAGAGTAGCACCATGTTCTTCATATAGAGAGTCTCTTGAGTTATCACTTTCATATACTAGTGGGAATTTTCATTATAGAACTTGGCTTGTATATTCTGATGATGGGCTTCCTCAAATGCCCGAGGTCTTCATGAGCAAGCAAGTTGGATGCACACCCACTTAGTTTCAGTTTGAGCTTTCATACACTTATAGCTCTAGTGCATCCGTTGCATGGCAATCCCTACTCCTCGCATTGACATCAATTGATGGGCATCTCCATAGCCCGCTGATTAGCCGCGTCGATGTGAGACTTTCTCCTTTTTTATCTTCTCCACGCAACCTCCATCATCATATTCTATTCCACCCATAGTGCTATGTCCATGGCTTGCGCTCATGTATTGCGTGAGGGTTGAAAAAGCTGAAGCGCGTTAAAAAGTATGAACCAATTGCTCGGCTTGTCACCGGGGTTGTGCATGATGGGAGCATTTTGTGTGACGAAGATGAAGCATGGCCAATCTATATGATTTTGTAGGGATAAGCTTTCTTTGGCCATGTTATTTTGATGAGACATAATTGCTTGGTTAGTATGCTTGAAGTATTATTGTCTTAATGTCAAATGATAGACTATTGCTTTGAATCACTCATGTCTTAATATTCATGCCATGATTAGATTACATGATCAAGATTATGTTAGGTAGCATTCCACATCAAAAATTATCTTTTTTATCATTTACCTACTCGAGGACGAGCAGGAATTAAGCTTGGGGATGCTGATACGTCTCCGTCATATCTATAATTTTTGATTGTTCCATGCCAATATTCTACAACTTTCATATACGTTTGGCAACTTTTTATATTATTTTTGGGACTAACATATTGATCCAGTTCCCAGTGCCAGTTCCTGTTTGTTGCATGTTTTTTGTTTCACAGAAAATCCATATCAAACGGAGTCCAAACGGGATAAAAACTGATGGAGATTTTTTTTGGAATATTTGTGATTTTTGGGAAGAAGAATCAACGCGATACGATGCCCGAGGGGGCCACGAGGCAGGGGGCGCGCCCCAGGGGGTCAGGCGCACCCTGGACCCTCGTGGCCACCCCGTAAGGCGGTTGGAGCCCTTCTTTCGCCGCAAGAAAGCTAATTTCTAGATAGAGATCGTGTCCAAAATTCAGCCCAATCGGAGTTACGGATCTCCGGTTATAAAAGAAACGGTGAAAGGCCAGATCTGAGAACACAGAAACAGAGAGAGACAGAGAGACAGATCCAATCTCGGAGGGGCTCTCGCCCCTCCCATGCCATGGAAGCCATGGACCAGAGGGGAAACCCTTCTCCCATCTAGGGAGAAGGTCAAGGAAGAAGAAGAAGAAGGGGGTCTCTCTCCCCCTCTCTCCCAGTGGTGCCGGAACACCGTCGGGGCCATCATCAACACCGCGATCTACAGCAACACCTCCATCATCTTCACCAACATCTCCATCACCTTCCCCCATCTATCTACAGCGGTCCACTCTCTCGCAACCCGCTGTACCCTCTACTTGAACATGGTGCTTTATGCTTCATATTATTATCCAATGATGTGTTGCCATCCTATGATGTCTAAGTAGATTTTCGTTGTCCTATCGGTAATTGATGAATTGCTATGATTGGTTTAATTTGCTTGTGTTTATGTTGTTGTCCTTTGGTTCCCATCATATGAGCGCGCGCGTGGATCACACCAATGGGTTAGTTGTATGTTGATAGGACTATGTATAGGAGGGCAAGAGTGACAGAAGCTTCAACCTAGCATAGAAATTGATGCATACGGGATTGAAGGGGGACCAATATATCTTAATGCTATGGTTGGGTTTTACCTTAATGAACGTTAGTAGTTGCGGATGCTTGCTATAGTTACAATCATAAGTGCATAGAATTCCAAGTCAGGGATGACATGCTAGAAGTGGCCTCTCCCACATAAAACTTGCTATCGGTCTAGTAAAGTAGTCAATTTCTTAGGGACAATTTCGCAACTCCTACCACCACTTTTCCACACTCGCTATACTAACTTTATTGCTTCTTTACCTAAACAGCCCCTAGTTTTTATTTACGCGCTCTTTATTATCTTGCAAACCTTTCCAACAACACCTACAAAGTACTTCTAGTTTCATACTTGTTTTAGGTAAACCGAACGTTAAGCGTGCGTAGAGTTGTATCGGTGGTCGATAGAACTTGAGGGAATATTTGTTCTACCTTTAGCTCCTCGTTGGGTTTGACACTCTTACTTATTGAAAGAGGCTACAATTGATCCCCTATACTTGTGGGTTATCACAACCCCCGGTGGTCGAGCAAGCACTGCCGGCCGAGCAGGAAGAATAAGATATCCTTAAACCTGGATCATTGAAACGGTTCATGTGCAAAATAAATATCTCACTCATGAAAATATTCTGCATCGAGAGCACATCATCTTCCCCCGGAGCGTCATCCGTCGATTGGAGAATCTCTTGATCCTGAATGACAAGATCGCCTCTACTTAATCACCACCACCTTCTTCTTCATCACCGAAAGAAAATTGAGTATCGGGTATGGGCACTCCCCTTGGCTTCTGCCAAGCTTGGGGAGGTGCCCCAGTATCGTATCATCTCCACTATCTTTTGCCTTTACTTATTTTAGTTTGATCTTTTGCTTTAGATGAATAAAAGTTTAGTTCGATCCTTTCTTTTCAAGAGCTTGCTTAGTGATCTATCCTTGTAATCATGTGTGAGATATATAATAAAGTTTAGTTCGATCCTTTCTTTTCAAGAGCTTGCTTAGCGATTTCCTCCTTTAAATCATCGACCTCCGATTCCAGCTTCAAGATCTTGTGACATAAATCTCCTTTGCTTTTCTGCCGAAAACGAGAAGGAATAGATCGGTTGTTAGACAGTTTAGCCCTCTTAGGGAGACTAGACTTCTGGAACTTCACGTGCATATCCCCAGGTTGAGGTAGAGGAACATCCTCCTCCCCCGAGCTTGAATCATTGATCCTCCTCAAATGAGCATCCTCCTCATCATCCGTAGTTCAACCACAAGGAGATAGGTCCCCATAGGTCTTTGGGTCAGCAATGAGATGTGAGACATAGCTCTCTCCGTCGAAGTCTTGAGATGACATCTTGCTCTAAATCTGCTGCAGAAACAGCTCGAAACAAAAATAGAGGATATTTGCGTGATACGAGGGTCAAAACCCTCAGGAGATTATATAATGAATTTTAACCGACCAAAAGAAGTATCGTGCAAGAAAACAGAGTCCGGAAGGCACACGAGGTGCCCACGAGGCAGGGGGCGCGCCCTCCACCCTCGTGGACGCCTCGTGTCCTTCCCAGACTGCTTCTTATTTTCCTATTTTCTTAAATATTCCAAAACGGAGAAAAATTACCATTAGAACTATTTTGGAGTCGGTCTACTTACCGTACCTCATACCTATTCCTTTTTGGCGTCTGAAACGTTCTGGAAAGTGTCCCTTATGTATTTCTCCGGGGTTACGATTTCAATAACATTAGTTTCAACATTTATGGGATTACCTGAGATATAATGTTTGATTCTTTGACCGTTCACCACCTTCGGATTTGTGCCTTCGAAGTTGTTGATTTTTATGGCACCGGAACGATAGACCTCCTCGATAACGTAAGGCCCTTCCCATTTAAAGAGAAGTTTTCCTGCAAAAAATCTTAAACGAGAGTTGAATAGCAACACATAATCACCTACATTAAAATCACGTTTTTGTATCCTTTTGTCATGCCATCTTTTAACTTTTTCTTTAAACAGTTTGGCATTCTCGTAAGCTTGGGTTCTCCATTCATCAAGTGAGCTAATGTCAAATAGCCTCTTCTCACCGGCAAGTTTGAAATCATAATTGAGCTCTTTAATGGCCCAATATGCCTTATGTTCTAGTTCGAGAGGTAAGTGACATGCTTTTCCATAAACCATTTTATACGGAGACATACCCATGGGATTTTTATATGCAGTTCTATAGGCCCACAATGCATCATCGAGTTTCTTGGACCAATTCTTTCTAGATCTATTAACAGTCTTTTGCGAAATTAATTTGAGCTCTCTATTACTAAGTTCTACTTGACCACTAGACCGTGGGTGATATGGAGATGCAATTCTATGATTAACATCATACTTAGCAAGCATTTTACGGAAAGTACCATGAATAAAATGCGAACCACCATCAGTCATTAAATATCTAGGGACTCCAAACCTCAGAAAAATAACTTCTTTAAGCATCTTAATAGAGGTGTTATGATCAGCACTACTAGTTGGAATAGCTTCTACCCACTTAGTAACGTAATCAACTACAACTAAAATATGTGTATACCCATTAGAGGAAGGAAACGGTCCCATATAATCAAAGCCCCAAACATCAAATGGTTCAATAACAAGTGAATAATTCATAGGCATTTCTTGACGTCTACTAATATTACCAATTCTTTGACATTCATCACAAGACAAGACAAACTTACGGGCGTCTTTGAAAAGAGTAGGCCAATAAAAACCGGATTGCAATACCTTATGTGCAGTTCTATCTCCAGCGTGGTGTCCTCCATAAGCCTCGGAGTGACACTTGCGTAGGATCTATTCCTGTTCATGCTCGGGTACACAACGTCTAATAACACAATCTACTCCTTCTTTATAAAGGTGTGGGTCATCCCAGAAGTAATGTCTTAAATCATAGAAAAACTTTTTCTTTTGCTGATATGTGAAACTAGGTGGTATAAATTTAGCAACAATATAATTAGCATAATCAGCATACCATGGAGCAGTACGAGAAGCATTTATGACAGCTAATTGTTCATCAGGAAAGCTATCATCAATAGGTAGTGGGTCATCAAGAACATTCTCTAACCTAGACAAGTTGTCTGCAACGGGGTTCTCAGCTCCCTTTCTATCAATAATATGCAAATCAAATTCTTGTAGCAAGAGAACCCATCTAATAAGTCTAGGTTTAGCATCTTTCTTTTCCATAAGATATTTAATAGCAGCATGATCAGTGTGAACTGTTACTTTAGAATCAACAATATAGGGTCTGAACTTATCACAAGCAAATACAACTGCTAAAAATTCTTTTTCAGTAGTAGCATAATTTCTCTGGGCACTGTCTAGAGTTTTACTAGCATATTGAATAACATTTAATTTATTATCAACTCTTTGTCCTAAAACAACACCTACAACATAATCACTAGCATCACACATAATTTCAAAGGGTAAATTCCAATCAGGAGGCTGAACAATAGGTGCAGAAATCAAGGCTTTCTTAAGTATTTCAAATGCTTCTACACAATCATCATCAAAGACAAAAGGAATATCTTTTTGTAAGAGATTAGTCAGAGGCCTAGAAATTTTTGAGAACTCTTTAATGAACCTCCTATAAAAACCGGCATGACCAAGGACACTTCTTATACCTTTAATGTCCTTAGGAAACAACATCTTTTCGATAGCATCAACTTTAGCTTTATCAACTTCAATACCTCTTTCAGAAATTTTATGCCCCAAGACAATACCTTCATTAACCATAAAGTGGCACTTCTCCCAATTCAAGACAAGATTAGTTTCTTCACATCTCTACAAAACTCGATCAAGGTGCTCAAGCAATCATCAAAAGAAGTTCCGTATACGGAGAAATCATCCATGAAAACCTCAACAATCTTTTCACAAAAGTCAGAGAATATAGCCATCATGCATCTTTGAAAGGTAGCAGGTGCATTACATAAACCAAAAGGCATGCTTCTATAAGCAAAGGTACCGAAAGGGCAAGTAAAAGTGGTCTTTTCTTGATCCTCTTTTGACACAGGTATTTGAGAAAAAACAGAATAACCATCTAGAAAGAAAAAATGTGTATGTTTGGATAATATTTCTAGCATTTGATCAATAAAAGGTAAAGGGTAATGATCCTTTTTAGTAGCTTTGTTTAATTTGCGGAAATCAATTACCATTCTATAACCTGTAACAATTCTTTGTGGGATCAATTCATCTTTATCATTAGGAACAACAGTAATACCTCCCTTCTTAGGGACACAATGGACATGACTTACCCACTCACTATCAGCAACAGGATAAATTATACCTGCCTCCAAAAGCTTTAGTATTTCTTTTCTTACGACTTCTTTCATCTTAGGATTTAACCGTGGTTAGTGATCAACAACTGGTTTAGTGTCTTTCTCCAATTTTATTTTGTGCTAGCATAGAGTGGGGCTAATGCCCTTAAGATCATCAAGAGTATATCCAATAGCAGCACGGTGCTTCTTTAGAGTTTTCAATAATTTCTCTTTTTCTTGCTCTGAAAGGTTAGCACTAATAATACTAGGATATATCTTCTTTTCATCAAGATAAGCATATTTAAGAGTATCAGGTAATGGTTTAAGCTCAAACACGGGATCACCCTTGGGTGGAGGAGGATCCCCTAAAATTTTAACAGGCAAGTTGTGTTTCAGAATAGGTCCCTGTTTAAAGAATACTTCATCTATTTCCCTTCTTTCATTCATAAACATATCATTTTCATGGTCTAGCAAATATTGTTCTAAAGGATCGTTAGGAGGCACGGCAATAGAAGCAAGACCAATAATTTCATCTTTACTAGGCAATTCTTTATCATGGGGTTGTCTACGAAATTTAGCAAAATTAAAATCATGAGACATATCCCCTAATCCAATAGTAACAACATCCTTTTCGCAGTCTATCCTAGCATTAACAGTATTCAAGAAGGGTCTACCGAAAATAATGGGACAAAAGTTATCTTGTGGGGAAGCAAGAACAAGAAAATCAATAGGATATTTAATTTTCCCACACAAGACTTCAACATCTCTAACAATCCCAACCGGTGAGATAGTATCTCTATTGGCAAGCTTAATAGTAACATCAATATCTTCTATCTCAGCAGGTGCAATATCATGCATAATTTATTCATATAAAGAATAAGGTATTGCACTGACACTAGCACCCATATCACATAAACCATGATAGCAATGATCTCCTATTTTAACAGAAACAACAGGCATGCCAACAACAGGTCTATGTTTACCCTTAGTATTGGGTCTAGCAATTCTAGCAGCTTCATCACAGAAGTAAATAACATGCCCATCAATATTATCAGCCAAGAGATCTTTAACCATAGCATTACTAGGTTCAACTTTAATTTGCTCAGGGGGTGTAGGTGTTCTAGTATTACTCTTACGAACCACAGTTGAAGCTTTAGCATGATCCTTTATTCTAACAGGGAAAGGTGGCTTCTCAATATAAGCAGTAGGAACAACAGGATCAACATTATAAGTGATAGTCTTTTCTTCAACTTTAATAGGTTCAGCTACTTTTACTTCAAGGGAGGATGATATTTAAACCACTTCTCCTTAGGGAGATCAAGATGAGTAGCAAATGATTCACAGAAGGAAGCTACTATCTCAGAGTCAAGTCCATATTTAGTGCTAAATTCACAGAAAACATCGGTATCCATAAAAGATTTAACACAATCAAACTTAGGTGTTATACCTGACTCCTTACCTTCGTCGAGATCCCAATCTTCAGAGTTGCGTTTAATTCTTTCCAATAAATCTCATCTGAATTCAATAGTCTTCATCATAAAAGAGCCAGTACAAGAAGTATCGAGCATGGAGCGATTATTGAGAGAAAGCCGAGCATAAAAATTCTGAATAATAATTTCTCTTGAGAGCTCATGATTGGGGCATGAATATAACATTGAATTAAGCCTCCCCCAAGCTTGCGATGCTTTCTCCTTCACGAGGCCAAAAATTATATATATATAATTACGATCACGATGAACAAGATGCATAGGATAAAACTTTTGATGAAATTCCAATTTCAATTGGTTGTTGTTCCATGATCCCATATCATCACATAGCCTAAACCATGTCAATGCCTTTCCCTTCAAAGATAAAGGGAAGAAATTCTTCTTGATAACATCCTCGGGCATACCTGCAAGCTTAAATAATCCACAAACTTCATCCACATAGATTAGGTGCAAATCGGGATGATATGTTCCATCTCCTGTAAAAGGTTAGCTAGCAATTTCTCAACCATATGGAAAGGAATTTCAAAGTAAACATTTTCAGTAGGCTCAGTAGGTTGAGGAGCAACTCTTTGCTCTACTGGTCGGGGTGAAGATACCCCGGACAAGCCCCTCAAAGGATTACTTTCCATAGTAACAAGTGACAGTAAATTTCAGCACACCATATAAATTTTTCCTTACCAAATTCCACTTACCAAAGGCGCTTCACTCCCTGGCAACGGCGCCAGAAAAGAGTCTTGATGACCAACAAGTGTAGGGGATCTATTGTAGTCCTTTCGATAAGTAAGAGTGTCGAACCCAACGAGGAGCAGAAGGAAATGACAAGCGGTTTTCAGTAAGGTATTCTCTGCAAGCACTGAAATTATCGGTAACAGATAGTTTTGTGATAAGGTAATTTGTAACGGGTAACAAGTAACAAGAGTAAATAAAGTGCAGCAAGGTGGCCCAATCCTTTTTGTAGCAAAGGACAAGCCTGGACTAATTCTTATATAAAGAAAAACGCTCCGGAGGACACATGGGAATTATCGTCAAGCTAGTTTTCATCACGCTCATATGATTCGCGTTCGTTACTTTGATAATTTGATATGTGGGAGGACCGGTGCTTGGGTACTACCCTTCCTTGAACAAGCATCCCACTTATGATTAACCCCTCTTGCAAGCATCCGCGACTACAAAAGAAGTATTAAGGTAAACCTAACCATAGCATGAAACATGTGGATCCAAATCAGCCCCTTACGAAGCAACGCATAAACTAGGGTTTAAGCTTTTGTCACTCTAGCAACCCATCATCTACTTATTACTTCCCAATGCCTTCCTCTAGGCCCAAATAATGGTGAAGTGTCATGTAGTCAACGTTCACATAACACCACTAGAGGAAAGACAACATACATCTCATCAAAATATCGAACGAATGCCAAATTCACATGACTACTTATAGCAAGACTTCTCCCGTGTCCTCAGGAACAAACGTAACTACTCACAAATCATATTCATGTTCATAATCAGAGGGGTATTAATATGCATAAAGGATCTGAACATATGATCTTCCACCAAATAAACCAAGTAGCATCAACTACAAGGAGTAATCAACACTACTAGCAACCCACAGGTACCAATCTGAGGTTTTGAGACAAAGATCGGATACAAGAGATGAACTAGGGTTTGAGATGAGATGGTGCTGGTGAAGATGTTGATGGATATTGACCCCCTCCCGATTAGAGGATCGATGGTGATGACGATGGTGATGATTTCCCCCTCCCGGAGGGATGTTTCCCCGGCAGAACAGCTTCGCCGGAGCCCTAGATTGGTTCTGCCAAGGTTCCGCCTCGTGGTGGCGGTGCTTCGTCCCAAAAGCTTCTTCCTTATTTTTTCTTGGACTAAAGAGTTCATATAGCAGAAGATGGGCACCAGAGGCCTGCTAGGGGGCCCACGAGACAAGGGGCGCGCCCCCACCCTCGTGGCTAGGGTGTGGGCCCCCTCTGGTTGATTCTTTCACCAGTATTTTTTATTAATTCCAAAAAGTGCCTCCATGAAGTTTCAGGACTTTTGGAACTGTGCATAATAGGTCTCTAATATTTGCTCCTTTTCCGGCCCAGAATTCCAGCTGCCGGCATTCTCCCTCTTCATGTAAACCTTGTAAAATAAGAGAGAAAAGGCATAAGTATTGTGACATAATGTGTAATAACAGCCCATAATGCAATAAATATCGATATAAAAGCATGATGCAAAATGGATGTATCAGCAAGAGTCAAAGTTTTTCTCTCTATTCCTTTTTATTTTTATCCTTTGGCAAGCATCATGTGGGAGGAAAGATCTAGGCACATATGTCCAGTTGAATATGGGTAGCATGAGGAAAGATAGGCACATAACTGTTTATATAGCAATGGTGGGCGGCGGAGGGACGGACGTATGGTGCCGGAGTAGTTGCCTCGGTAACCGCGTATCATTAATGTGGGCGGCAGACGGACGGACGGACGGACGTCAATTGTGTCGTTTGAAGGCGGAGCAATCGCCTGCACCGGGAAGCGGTGTGGGCGGCGATGACCGTTTCGGGCAGAAAGCGCGTGCGGGCGAGGGAGGCGGTCTAGGTGGGCTAGGGCAGTCAGACTCGTGCTTGGCAGCGGGTCGGTCCAGCAGCCGGACATGCTGGCTCGCCAGCGAGCTCGCCGAGCTGAGCGACGACAATCAGACGATGCACGTAGCTTCCGACCAGGAGTCGGCGCCACTGTCCAAGCCGGTTCATGCCGTGTTCACCATAGAGCAGGTGCGGCCGCACTTCGACGCCCTAATGGCGGAAGAGCTACCAACGCAGGAGGACCTGTGCTGCAACCTCCGTCTCCTCAACGAGCACCGGTGAACAAGCGAATGACAATGCCATCGCGGACATGTGGCCCTATGATCCCGGCTTCTCGAATGAGCAGCGGGCGCTGTATCAGACCATCCGTAGGGCCCGCGAGGCCCTCTCCGTCGTCCTTTGAGTTGTTGCGCTCGCCCTGGCGCCGCCGTCTCGCGTTGTCAACATGGTTAACGGACATGAGGAATGAGGAGATGACTTTACTTGGAGAGGATGACAATGGGGACCCACCAGGGCCATAGCCGCACGTACGCAAGTGCCTCCTTATTATATACAACTATATTTTTTTTGCTTCCTCCTAGTTTCCTGACATCACGGTCCCACACCATTGTCAACCTATGTAGTCAATAAACGAGAGAATTGCACAACGAGCGGCCGACAGCTGGGACCAAGTAGCTCGAGCAGTATTTGTGTCTTTGAGGTGTGAGCACTGCAGAGGTTTTCTTGAGCGATGTTTTCGTTGTTGTTCAGAGGAAAGCAGAGTATTAACTGGGCGGGCTGTGGCCCGTCTAGCCCAGGCCAGATATCCAGCCCAGATATTAATTTTTCTCAAGCTGAAAATGGCTAGCCCAGCTATACTTTTTTTTGAGGAATACCCAGGCAAGGTCAACTGGTTATTCTCCGCCCCGCTGGGCTGCAAATCTTTTCTAGGAGGGATGCATTAGGCTTAACAAGAAAATGGGCTTTAAGAAATAATAGATGGGATGTAATTATAAAAACTGAGCAGTAACTATAAAAAAATGCACCAAACACGTAATTAGTTTATAAAATATTATTTTTGGATTTTGAAAATTTTAATTTCATTAATTGTTGCGCGTGCAATATTTCGTTGGATTTTTACGTAATACAAATTTATATTGAAATTGTATTTAATCTGACTAAAAATTTCGGGATAAAAATATTTCAGATCCCATCAAAATGTGGGAAATTTTATTGAATTCTGTTTTGAACGGTTGGCTGAAATTATTAATCGTTGTCCTAGCTAGAAAATGGGTTGTACTTTTAGCAAAATGTAAATGGGCTGTAGTAAATTCCATTAGAATTCAAAAATGGGTTGTGCATTCTTACAAATCGCAAATGGGCTATAAGTTCTCTGCCACAGACTTGTGGGCCTACTAAGTTGACGCGTCCCCTAAAAAAAGTAAGTTGACGTGTATGCAAGGCTTTGTCAACTTATAGTCAACACACGGTTCTAGCAGCAATGTCCGTTGGATGTCCATCCAACAGATGTCGTGCTTCTTCTTCAATCTCGGATATTCTAGTTTCAGCCGCCCAAAAAATGATTCCTTCCCCTGACATCTGGGGCGCACCATTTCGGAGGCTGACTTGTGGGCCTACTAAGTTGACGCGTACTAAGGGCTTTGTCAACTTAGTCAATATAAACGATTCTAGCTGCATTGACCGTACGATGTCCATCTAACGGCCGTCGTGCTTCTTCAACCTCTGTTCTTCTTGCTCCAGCCGCCCAAAGCAGTGCCGGTCGTGCCGCCTGCTCCTGCGTCCCGTGGTTGGTTGTGCTGCCGCAGAGGCCTCACCGCCCCTACTACTCCCACCGCTGGCCAGGCCATCCCTGTACTCACCCACACCCCCTGTTATTCTGCGGCGACGACAGCCTCACACCGTAGCCGAACCAGTGAACCCTCGTACTCCTCTCCGCGTGGGCATCCACTTCTGCGTCTTCCCCGGCTCCGCGTCGTCCCCTTCCTAGGCCTCGCCGTCGTCCACCGCCTTGGTGCTCTCGGCGCGGCGTGGTCAATGTGGTCAACGAACGACTTCCATCGGAAGAGTACTGTACGTGGAGAGGCTGACAGCTGGGTCCACGGCCGCAGCAAGGAAGTGCCTCCTTATTACGCGGAAAATAATGATTCCTCCACCTGACAGCAGGGACCCACCGGACGGGCCAACGTATTTCACGAAAAAAAACGTTCCCCCTGACTGCTAGGACCCACCAGCTACATCTACGCATGCAAGGAAGTGCGTCCATATTACGGGCAAAAATATGATTCACCCCCTAACTGCTGGGACCCACCAGCTACATCTTCGCACGCAAGGAAGTGCCTGACAGTCGGGACCCACCTAGTCGAAGCATACGTAGCGTTGTCATTCTGGTCACGAACGTGTACGTACATACGTTTGGTCTGTCTGCAGGCTGCAGCTATGAACCGTGGCCGTGTAAAGAAGGGCACGTGTCGTAGTAGATGCGCGCACGTAGCATGTCACGCAGTCCCGTTAATATCGTGTACACGTACGTACAGCAGCCAGGGTGCAAGAAAGTAAATACGGCTACGTACGTACATACGGGCGGGGTCTCAAACACCTACTCGCGCATACGTACGGCCAAGGCTCGTGTACATGGCTAGGTCGGAAGCGGAGAAACTGCGTCGTCGTGTTCATGGGGAGGCAACGATATGTGTCGTGTTCATCGGGAGGCAACGAAATACGTCGTGTTCATCGGGAGCCAACCGGCTTGGACGGAACAGCCGATCGAAACGAGGCCTGGCGTACCGCAGAATGGAGGAAACGGCCTTGTGTTCGACCGCCCACGGTCGAAACGGGATCCTGTTCATCGGGAGGGGTCTGGCTGAAGGAAATATGCCCTAGAGGCAATAATAAAGTATTATTTATTTCCTTGTATCATGATAAATGTTTATTATTCATGCTAGAATTGTATTAACCGGAAACATAATACATGTGTGAATATATAGACAAACAGAGTGTCACTAGTATGCCTCTACTTGACTAGCTCGTTAATCAAAGATGGTTATGTTTCCTAGCCATAGACATAAGTTGTCATTTGATTAACGAGATCACCTCATTAGGAGAATGACGTGATTGACTTGACCCATTCCGTTAGCTTAGCACTCGATCGTTTAGTATGTTGCTATTGCTTTCTTCATGACTTATACATGTTCCTATGACTATGAGATTATGCAACTCCCGTTTACCGGAGGAACACTTTGTGTGCTACCAAACGTCACAACGTAAATGGGTGATTATAAAGGTGCTCTACAGGTGTCTCCAAAGGTACTTGTTGGGTTGGCGTATTTCGAGATTAGGATTTGTCACTCCAATTGTCGGAGAGGTATCTCTGGGCCCACTCGGTAATGCACATCACTATAAGCCTTGCAAGCATTGTGACTAATGAGTTAGTTGCGGGATGATGTGTTACGGAACGAGTAAAGAGACTTGCCGGTAACGAGATTGAACTAGGTATCGAGATACCGGCGATCAAATCTCGGGCAAGTAACATACCGGTGACAAAGGGAACAACGTATGTTGTTATGCGGTCTGACCGATAAAGAACTTCGTAGAATATGTGGGAGCCAATATGGGCATCCAGGTCCCGCTATTGGTTATTGACCGGAGACGTGTCTCGGTCATGTCTACATAGTTCTCGAACCCGTAGGGTCCGCACGCTTAACGTTATGATGACAGTTTTATTGAGTTTTGATGTACCGAAGGAGTTCGGAGTCCCGGATGAGATCGGGGATATGACGAGGAGTCTCGAAATGGTCGAGACGTAAAAATCGATAGATTGGACGACTATATTCGGACTTCGGAAAGGTTCCGAGTGATTCGGATATTTTTCAGAGTACCGGAGAGTTACGGGAATTCGTATTGGGCCTTAATGGGCCATACGGGAAAGGAGAGAAAGGCCTCAAAAGGTGGCCGCACCCCTCCCCATGGTCTGGTCCGAATTGGACTAGGGAAGGGGGGCGCACCCTCCCTTCTTTCTCCTTCCCCCTTCCCTTCTCCTACTCCCACAAGGAAAGGAGGAGTCCTACTCCCGGTGGGAGTAGGACTCCCCCCTATGGCGCGCCTCTCCCCTTGGCCGGCTGCCTCCCCCTTGCTCCTTTATATACGGGGGCAGGGGGGCACCCCAGAGACACAACAATTGATCCTTAAGATCTCTTAGCCGTGTGCGGTGCCCCCTCCACCATATTACACCTCGATAATACCGTTGCGGAGCTTAGGCGAAGCCCTGCGTCGGTGGAACATCATCATCGTCACCACGCCGTCGTGCTGACGAAACTCTCCATCAACACTCGGCTGGATCGGAGTTCGAGGGACGTCATCGAGCTGAACGTGTGTAGAACTCGGAGGTGCCGTACGTTCGGTACTTGATCGGTCGGATCGTGAAGTTGTACGACTACATCAACCGCGTTGTGATAACGCTTCCGCTGTCGGTCTACGAGGGTACGTGGACAACACTCTCCCCTCTCGTTGCTATGCATCACCATGATCTTGCGTGTGCGTAGGAATTTTTTTGAAATTACTACGTTCCCCAACAGTGGCATCCGAGCCTGGTTTTATGCGTTGATGCTATGCACGAGTAGAACATAAGTGAGTTGTGGGCGATATAAGTCATACTGCTTACCAGCATGTCATAATTTGGTTCAGCGGTATTGAGATGAAGCGGCCCGGACCGACATTACGCGTACGCTTACGCGAGACTGGTTTCACCGTTGCGAGCACTCGTTGCTTAAAGGTGACCGACGGGTGTCTGTCTCTCTCACTTTAGTTGAACCGAGTGTGGCTACACCCGATCCTTGCGAAGGTTAAAACAACACCAGCTTGACAAACTATCGTTGTGGTTTTGATGCGTAGGTAAGAACGGTTCTTGCTAAGCCCGTAGCAGCCACGTAAAACATGCAACAACAAAGTAGAGGACGTCTAACTTGTTTTTGCAGGGCATGTTGTGATGTGATATGGTCAAGATATGATGTGATATAATGTGTTGTATGAGATGATCATGTTTTGTAACCGAGTTATCGGCAACTGGCAGGAGCCATATGGTTGTCGCTTTATTGTATGAGATGCAATCGTCATGTAATAGTTTTACTTTATCCCTAAGCGGTAGCGATAGTCGTAAAAGCAATAAGGTGGCGAGACGACAATGATGCTACGATGGAGATCAAGGTGTCGCGCCGGTGATGATGGTGATCATGACGGTGCTTCGGAGATGGAGATCACAAGCACGGTGCTTCGGAGATGGAGATCACAAGCACAAGATGATGATGGCCATATCATTTCACTTATATTGATTGCATGTGATGTTAATCCTTTATGCATCTTATCTTGCTTTGTTTGACGGTAGCATTATAAGATGATCCTTCACTAAATTATCAAAGTATAAGTGTTCTCCCTGAGTATGCACCGTTGCGAAAGTTCTTCGTGCTGAGACACCATGTGATGATCGGGTGTGATAGGCTCTACGTTCAAATACAACGGGTGCAAAACAGTTGCACACGCGGAATAATCAGGTTAAACTTGACGAGCCTAGCATATAACAGATATGGCCTCGGAACACGGAGACCGAAAGGTCGAGCGTGAATCATATAATAGATATGATCAACATAGTGATGTTCACCATTGAAACTACTCCATCTCACGTGATGATCGGACATGGTTTAGTTGATATGGATCACGTGATCACTTAGAGGATTAGAGGGATGTCTATCTAAGTGGGAGTTCTTAAGTAATATGATTAATTGAACTTGAATTTATCATGAACTTAGTACCTGATAGTATTTTGCTTGTCTATGTTAATTGTAGATAGATGGCCCGTGCTGTTGTTCCGTTGAATTCTAATGCGTTTCTTGAGAAAGCAAAGTTGAAAGATGACGGTAGCAATTACACGGACTGGGTCCGTAACTTGAGGATTATCCTCATTGCTGCACAGAAGAATTACGTCCTGGAAGCACAGCTGGGTGCCAGGCCTGCTGCAGGAGCAACACCAGATGTTATGAACGTCTGGCAGAGCAAAGCTGATGACTACTCGATAGTTCAGTGTGCCATGCTTTACGGCATAGAACCGGGTCTTCAACGATGTTTTGAACGTCATGGAGCATATGAGATGTTCCAGGAGTTGAAGTTAATATTTCAAACAAATGCCCGAATTGAGAGATATGAAGTCTCCAATAAGTTCTTCAGCTGCAAGATGGAAGAGAATAGTTCTGTCAGTGAGCATATACTCAAAATGTCTGGGTATAACAATCACTTGATTCAACTGGGAGTTAATCTTCCGGATGATAGCGTTATTGACAGAATTCTTCAATCACTGCCACCAAGCTACAAGAGCTTCGTGATGAACTATAATATGCAAGGGATGAGTAAGACAATTCCCGAGCTCTTCGCAATGCTAAAGGCTGCGCAGGTAGAAATCAAAAAGGAACATCAAGTGTTGATGGTCAATAAGACCACCAGTTTCAAGAAAAAGGGTAAAGGGAAGAAGAAAGGGAACTTCAAGAAGAACAGCAAACAAGTTGCTGCTCAGGAGAAGAAACCCAAGTCTGGACCTAAGCCTGAAACTGAGTGCTTCTACTGCAAGCAAACTGGTCACTGGAAGCGGAACTGCCCAAAGTATTTGGCGGATAAGAAGGATGGCAAGGTGAACAAAGGTATATGTGATATACATGTTATTGATGTGTACCTTACTAATGCTCGCAGTAGCACCTGGGTATTTGATACTGGTTCTGTTGCTAATATTTGCAACTCGAAACAGGGGCTACGGATTAAGCGAAGATTGGCTAAGGACGAGGTGACGATGCGCGTGGGAAATGGTTCCAAAGTCGATGTGATCGCGGTCGGCACGCTACCTCTACATCTACCTTCGGGATTAGTTTTAGACCTAAATAATAGTTATTTGGTGCCAGCGTTGAGCATGAACATTATATCTGGATCTTGTTTGATGCGAGACAGTTATTCATTTAAATCAGAGAATAATGGTTGTTCTATTTATATGAGTAATATCTTTTATGGTCATGCACCCTTGAAGAGTGGTCTATTTTTGTTGAATCTCGATAGTAGTGATACACATATTCATAATATTGAAACCAAAAGATGCAGAGTTGATAATGATAGTGCAACTTATTTGTGGCACTGCCGTTTAGGTCATATCGGTGTAAAGCGCATGAAGAAATTCCATACTGATGGACTTTTGGAACCACTTGATTATGAATCACTTGGTACTTGCGAACCGTGCCTCATGGGCAAGATGACTAAAACACCGTTCTCCGGAACTATGGAGAGAGCAACAGATTTGTTGGAAATCATACATACAGATGTATGTGGTCCGATGAATGTTGAGGCTCGTGGCGGATATCGTTATTTTCTCACCTTCACAGATGATTTAAGCAGATATGGGTATATCTACTTAATGAAACATAAGTCTGAAACATTTGAAAAGTTCAAAGAATTTCAGAGTGAAGTTGAAAATCATCGTAACAAGAAAATAAAGTTTCTACGATCAGATCATGGAGGAGAATATTTGAGTTACGAGTTTGGTCTACATTTGAAACAATGCGGAATAGTTTCGCAACTCACGCCACCCGGAACACCACAGCGTAATGGTGTGTCCGAACGTCGTAATCGCACTTTACTAGATATGGTGCGATCTATGATGTCTCTTACTGATTTACCGCTATCGTTTTGGGGTTATGCTTTAGAGACGGCTGCATTCACGTTAAATAGGGCACCATCAAAATCCGTTGAGACGACGCCTTATGAATTGTGGTTTGGCAAGAAACCAAGTTGTCGTTTCTTAAAGTTTGGGGCTGTGATGCTTATGTGAAGAAACTTCAACCTGATAAGCTCGAACCCAAATCGGAGAAATGTGTCTTCATAGGATACCCAAAGGAGACTGTTGGGTATACCTTCTATCACAGATCCGAAGGCAAAACTTTTGTTGCTAAATTCGGAAATTTTCTAGAGAAGGAGTTTCTCTCGAAAGAAGTGAGTGGGAGGAAAGTAGAACTTGATGAGGTAACTATACCTGCTCCCTTATTGGAAAGTAGTTCATCACAGAAACCAGTTTCTGAGACACCTACACCAATTAGTGAGGAAGTTAATGATGATGATCATGAAACTTCAGATCAAGTTATTACTGAACCTCGTAGATCAACCAGAGTAAGATCCGCACCAGAGTGGTACGGTAATCCAGTTCTGGAAGTTATGTTACTAGACCATGATGAACCTACGAACTATGAAGAAGCGATGGTGAGCCCAGATTCCGCAAAATGGCTTGAAGCCATGAAATCTGAGATGGGATCCATGTATGAGAACAAAGTATGGACTTTGGTTGACTTTCCCAATGATCGGCAAGCCATTGAAAATAAATGGATCTTCAAGAAGAAGACTGACGCTGATGGTAATGTTACTGTCTATAAAGCTCGACTTGTTGTGAAAGGTTTTCGACAAGTTCAAGGGATTGACTACGATGAGACCTTCTCACCCGTAGCGATGCTTAAGTCTGTCCGAATCATGTTAGCAATTGCCGCATTTTATGATTATGAAATTTGGCAAATGGATGTCAAAACTGCATTCCTGAATGGATTTCTGGAAGAAGAGTTGTATATGATGCAACCAGAAGGTTTTGTCGATCCAAAGGGAGCTAACAAAGTGTGCAAGCTCCAGCGATCCATTTATGGACTGGTGCAAGCCTCTCGGAGTTGGAATAAACGCTTTGATAGTGTGATCAAAGCATTTGGTTTTATATAGACTTTTGGAGAAGCCTGTATTTACAAGAAAGTGAGTGGGAGCTCTGTAGCATTTCTGATATTATATGTGGATGACATATTACTGATTGGAAATGATATAGAATTTCTGGATAGCATAAAGGGATACTTGAATAAGAGTTTTTCAATGAAAGACCTCGGTGAAGCTGCATATATATTGGGCATCAAGATCTATAGAGATAGATCAAGACGCTTAATTGGACCTTCACAAAGCACATACCTTGACAAAGTTTTGAAGAAGTTCAAAATGGATCAAGCAAAGAAAGGATTCTTGCCTATGTTGCAAGGTGTGAAGTTGAGTAAGACTCAATGCCCGACCACTGCAGAAGATAGAGAGAAGATGAAAGATGTCCCCTATGCTTCAGCCATAGGCTCTATCATGTATGCAATGCTGTGTACCAGACCTGATGTATGCCTTGCTATAAGTCTAGCAGGAAGGTACCAAAGTAATCCAGGAGTGGATCACTGGACAGCGGTCAAGAACATCCTGAAATACCTGAAAAGGACTAAGGATATGTTTCTCGTATATGGAGGTGACAAAGAGCTCATCGTAAATGGTTACGTTGATGCAAGCTTTGACACTGATCCGGACGATTCTAAATCGCAAACCGGATACGTATTTACATTGAACGGTGGAGCTGTCAGTTGGTGCAGTTCTAAACAAAGCGTCGTGGCGGGATCTACATGTGAAGCGGAGTACATAGCTGCTTCGGAAGCAGCAACTGAAGGAGTCTGGATGAAGGAATTCATATCCGATCTAGGTGTCATACCTAGTGCATCGGGTCCTATGAAAATCTTTTGTGACAATACTGGTGCAATTGCCTTGGCAAAGGAATCCAGATTTCACAAGAGAACCAAGCACATCAAAAGACGCAAGGAAGTGCCTGACAGTCGGGACCCACCTAGTCGAAGCATACGTAGCGTTGTCATTCTGGTCACGAACGTGTATGTACATACGTTTGGTCTGTCTGCAGGCTGCAGCTATGAACCGTGGCCGTGTAAAGAAGGGCACGTGTCGTAGTAGATGCGCGCACGTAGCATGTCACGCAGTCCTGTTAATATCGTGTACACGTACGTACAGCAGCCAGGGTGCAAGAAAGTAAATACGGCTACGTACGTACATACGGGCGGGGTCTCAAACACCTACTCGCGCATACGTACGGCCAAGGCTCGTGTACATGGCTAGGTCGGAAGCGGAAAAACTGCGTCGTCGTGTTCATGGGGAGGCAACGGAATGCGTCGTGTTCATCGGGAGGCAACGGAATACGTCGTGTTCATCGGGAGCCAACCGGCTTGGACGGAACAGCTGATCGAAACGAGGCCTGGCGTACCGCAGAATGGAGGAAACGGCCTTGTGTTCGACCGCCCACGGTCGAAACGGGATCCTGTTCATCGGGAGGAGTCTGGCTGAAGGAAATATGCCCTAGAGGCAATAATAAAGTATTATTTATTTCCTTGTATCATGATAAATGTTTATTATTCATGCTAGAATTGTATTAACCGGAAACATAATACATGTGTGAATATATATACAAACAGAGTGTCACTAGTATGCCTCTACTTGACTAGCTCGTTAATCAAAGATGGTTATGTTTCCTAGCCATAGACATAAGTTGTCATTTGATTAACGAGATCACCTCATTAGGAGAATGACGTGATTGACTTGACCCATTCCGTTAGCTTAGCACTCGATCGTTTAGTATGTTGCTATTGCTTTCTTCATGACTTATACATGTTCCTATGACTATGAGATTATGCAACTCCCGTTTACCGGAGGAACACTTTGTGTGCTACCAAACGTCACAACGTAAATGGGTGATTATAAAGGTGCTCTACAGGTGTCTCCAAAGGTACTTGTTGGGTTGGCGTATCTCGAGATTAGGATTTGTCACTCCAATTGTCGGAGAGGTATCTCTGGGCCCACTCGGTAATGCACATCACTATAAGCCTTGCAAGCATTGTGACTAATGAGTTAGTTACGGGATGATGTGTTACGGAACGAGTAAAGAGACTTGCCGGTAACGAGATCGAACTAGGTATCGAGATACCGACGATCAAATCTCGGGCAAGTAACATACCGGTGACAAAGGGAACAACGTATGTTGTTATGCGGTCTGACCGATAAAGATCTTCGTAGAATATGTGGGAGCCAATACGGGCATCCAGGTCCCGCTATTGGTTATTGACCGGAGACGTGTCTCGGTCATGTCTACATAGTTCTCGAACCCGTAGGGTCCGCACGCTTAACGTTACGATGACAGTTTTATTGAGTTTTGATGTACCGAAGGAGTTCGGAGTCCCGGATGAGATCGGGGATATGACGAGGAGTCTCGAAATGGTTGAGACGTAAAAATCGATATATTGGACGACTATATTCGAACTTCGGAAAGGTTCCGAGTGATTCGGGTATTTTTCGGAGTACCGGAGAGTTACGGGAATTCGTATTGGGCCTTAATGGGCCATACGGGAAAGGAGAGAAAGGCCTCAAAAGGTGGCCGCACCCCTCCCCATGGTCTGGTCCGAATTGGACTAGGGAAGGGGGGCGCACCCTCCCTTCTTTCTCCTTCCCCCTTCCCTTCTCCTACTCCCACAAGGAAAGGAGGAGTCCTACTCCCGGTGGGAGTAGGACTCCCCCCTATGGCGCGCCTCTCCCCTTGGCCGGCTGCCTCCCCTTTGCTCCTTTATATACGGGGGCAGGGGGCACCCTAGAGACACAACAATTGATCCTTGAGATCTCTTAGCCGTGTGCGGTGCCCCCTCCACCATATTACACCTCGATAATACCGTTGCGGAGCTTAGGCGAAGCCCTGCGTCGGTGGAACATCATCATCGTCACCACGCCGTCGTGCTGACGAAACTCTCCCTCAACACTCGGCTGGATCGGAGTTCGAGGGACGTCATCGAGCTGAACGTGTGTAGAACTCGGAGGTGCCGTACGTTCGGTACTTGATCGGTCGGATCGTGAAGACGTACGACTACATCAACCGCGTTGTGATAACGCTTCCGCTGTCGGTCTACGAAGGTACGTGGACAACACTCTCCCCTCTCGTTGCTATGCATCACCATGATCTTGCGTGTGCGTAGGAATTTTTTTGAAATTACTACGTTCCCCAACACTGGCGTACCGCAAAACGGAGGAAACATACTTCTCTTGGACCTCCTACGGTCGAAACGGGGTCCTGTTGCTCGGGAGGGGTGTGGCGTACCACAAAACGGAGGAAACAGACTTGTGTTGGAGCGCTACGGTCAAAACGGGGGTCCTGTTCATCGGGAGGGATGTGGCGTACCACAAAACAGGACTCCATGGGATACTGTTCATCTCCAGCGTCGACCTCCTCCAGCCTCCACGGGCTAGTGTTCATCCACCGTTGACCTCCTCCAGCCTCCACCTGTGACTGTTCATCCACGGGCTCCTGTTCATCCAGCCTCCACCGCTCCTCCACCGGCTACTGTTCAACCAGCCCTCTCCACGGGGTCATGTTCAACCACCCCTCCACGGGCTACTGTTCATCCAGCCCTCCACCGGTACTGTTCAACCAGCCCTCCACGGGGTCCTGTTCATCCAGCCCTCCACGGGGTCCTGTTCATCCAGCCCTCCAGGGGGTCCTGTTCATCCAGCTCTCCACGGGGTTCTGTTCATCCACCCCCAAACCGGCTCGATCGATCGGGGTCCTGTTCATCCAGCGGCAACACCATGGGGTCCTGTTCATCCAACCCCCCACCGGGAACTGTTCATCCAAACCCCCCAACAACGCTCAATGTTCATCAAGGGAAGGAGGCAACAGGGTTCGATCGGCTTCAGTTAGCAGCAGTAGCGAAGGAATCACTCGGGTTCAGTTAACGGCAACGGATCGATCGCTCGGGTTCAATAACGTAGCTACTGCAATCACTCGGGTTCAGTTAGAGCCCAACGCCTCGCTCGGGTTCAGTTAGAGCGCAATGCCTCGCACACACGCGCGTACGTGTATGAGAGAAACGCGCATCGCTCGGCCCCTGACCACCCACCATAACCGGGAACTCCCCGATATTTTCCTCGCCCTCGCTTCTACCATGGTTGTTTCCGTCATGGACGGCCCAAAGAATGTCATGCAGCTGCGTCTCCGGCCCGCCCAGGATGAAAAGCCCATTTTCTGTCATGATTTTTTGTCATAGAAGTAGGAGCCCACCACATTTATGATGATACCGGGTTTTGTCACAATTATCGTCACAGAAGTGTCATAAGCATGACAGAAAAAATTTGGTTCGGCCCAAAATGTCACGGATGTGTCTTTTTTTTGTAGTGCATGCTGGAGACAGAACTGCTCACAAGCTATTGCAGTCCGGATTTTATTGGCCTACTCTCTTCAAGGATGCCCGTAAGTTTGTCTTATCTTGTGATGAATGTCAAAGAATAGGTAATATCGGTAAGCGTCAAGAAATGCCTATGAATTATTCACTTGCTATTGAACCATTTGATGTTTGGGGATTTGATTACATGGGACATTTTCCTTCCTCTAATGGGTATACACATATTTTGGTTGCTGTTGATTATGTTACTAAATGGGTAGAAGCTATTCCAACTAGTAGTGCTGATCACAAAACCTCTATAAAAATGCGTAAGGAAGTTATTTTCCTAAGGTTTGGAGTCCCTAGATATTTAATGACTGATGGTTGTTCACACTTTATTCATGGTGCTTTCCGCAAAATGCTTGCCAAGTCTGATGTTAACCATAGAATTACATCACCTTATCATCCTCAGTCTAGTGGTCAAGTTGAACTTAGCAATAGAGAAATAAAATTAATTTTGCAAAAGACTGTTCATAGGTCCTGGAAGAATTGGTCTAAGAAATTAGATGATGCACTTTGGGCTTATAGAACAGCATATAAAAATCCTATGGGTATGTCTCCTTATAAAATGGTTTATGGAAAATCTTGTCATTTGCCTCTTGAGTTAGAACATAAAGCATATTGGGCAATCAAAGAACTCAACTATGATTTCAAACTTGCCGGTGAAAAGAGGTTATTTGATATTAGCTCATTAGATGAATGTAGAACCCAAGCTTATGAAAATTCCAAATTATTTAAAGAAAAGGTTAAAAGATGGCATGATAAAAGAATCCAAAAGCATGAGTTCAATGTTGGAGAATATGTTCTTTTGTACAACTCTCGTGTCAGACTCTTTGCAGGAAAACTCCTCTCCAAATGGGAAGGACCCTATGTTATCGAGGAGGTTTATCGGTCTGGAGCTATCAAAATAAATAATGCCGAAGGTACTAACCCGAAGGTTGTTAATGGGCAACGAATAAAACATTATATCTCAAGTACACCCATTAATGTTGAAAGTAATAGTATCCAAACAATGTTATCGGAAGAACACATAAAAGAGTCCTTCCGGAACACTCCAGAATCGTGAACAAGAGGAGGTACGTGATACGTTAAGTAAACGGACTCCGAATAATCCGCAAAAATATATTTTTCTCTGTTTTGGAATATTTAGAAAATTAGGAAAATGGGAAACTACCGGGAAAGTGACCCTGGTGGGCACAAGACACCAGGGCGCGCCTGGCGCGCCCAGGTGGGTTGTGCCCACCTGGTGCACCTTCCGGACTTCGTTTTTCTTCCGCTTGCTTGTTTCCCAAGATAAAAAATCTTTATATACCCCCCGAACCTATAGACCACCGTATCGCGGAGAAATCTTCTGTTCTCTTTTCTCGCTGTTTTTGCTCAGATCTGTTAAGCCAGACATCATGTCTTCTTCCTCCTCCAACAACGTAGAAGAGGATGCTTGGTTGGTGAAGATCGAGTTGAAGAGAGAGGAGCCCGTAGAAGCCATCAAGGGAGACCAGAGCAAGGAGGCTACCGTAGATCAACCCCCGGTGGTCGAGCAAGCATTTCCAGCCGAGGAAGAAGAAGATATCCTTAAACCTTACTATCCTCATCTTACTCCTACTGAGATTGAAGCTTTTCGCATCATTGAAATGGTTCATGTGCAAAATAAGTGTCTTACCCGTGAAAATATTCTGCATCAAGAGCGCATCATCTTCCTCCGGAGCGTCATTCGTCGGTTCGAGAATCTCTTGATCATGAAGGACAAGATCGCCTCTACTCCATCAACACCACCATCTTCTTCATCACCGAAAGAAAATTGAGTATCGGGTATGGGCACTCCCCTTGGCTTCCGCCAAGCTTGGGGGAGGTGCCCCGTTATCGTATCATCCCCACTATCTTTTGCCTTTACTTATTTTAGTTTGATCTTTTGCTTCAGATGAATAAAAGTTTAGTTCGATCCTTTCTTTTCAAGAGCTTGCTTAGTGATCTATCCTTGTAATCGTGTGTGAGATATATAATAAAGTTTAGTTTGAGTTTTTGCTTTCTTTACTTTCATGTTGCAATAAAAAGAAAATAAATAAATGAAAAATATCATATGCTAATCTTATGGTAGGTCATGGCACCACATAAAGAAAAGTATAAGTAGAAAATTTTATTAGAGATTGACAAACATAGCATTGGTCAATGATGCAACTCATGAAAGAATTAATAAGGGAAGGGAAGATTCACATATAAATACACTATCCTAGAAATCTTTTGTGATTGTGAGCCCCCATCAAAATATTATATGCCAAAATTGTTGACGTTGGACAAGGAAGATAACGTAATGATTTATGTTTGTTCATATTCACATAGAAGTTATATTGTCATAGATCCTTCAACATGTGGTGCTTGCCCCGATCTTTGCTAGCCAAAAATTCCGCACTAAGTAGAGATACTACTTGTGCATCCAAAAACCCTTAAACCTCTATCTTATTTTCAAGAGTCCTCCATACCTACCTTGGGATTGGGAAAAATCCCTCAAGTAAGTTGTCATCGGTGCAATAAGGCAATAAAAATTGCTTCTAAAAGTGTGAGATCATTTATTGTAAGAGAAAATTTAGCGTTGTGCGAACTTGTGATGGTGAAGAATAAAAGCGACAGACTACATAATAAAGGTTGCTATCACAAGGGGCAATACAACGCGATGTTGTTTTGCACTAAGGGGTTGAGCATGCAAACAAATAAGCGCATGGCAACCTCTGCTTCCCTCTGCGAAGGGCTTATCTTTTACTTTTATGTATTTACTTTTATGCAAGAGTCAAAGTTTTTCTCTCTATTCCTTTTTATTTTTCTCCTTTGGCAAGCATCATGTGTGAGGAAAGATCTAGGCACATATGTCCAGTTGAATATGTGTAGCATGAGTTATTATATATTATTGACATCACCCTCGAGGTGAATACGTTGGGAGGCAAAACTATAAGCCCCTATCTTTCTATGTATCTGGTTGAAACGTTTTGCTCATGTGTATGCGGTGAGTGTTAGCAATAATAGAAGACTATATGATGGTTGAGTATGTGGGCTTGCCTAAAGGCTCCGATACGTGACCCTTCCTGAAAAGATGATGAATTGTAGTTGCGAATTTGACTGAGAACATAGTTTGTTGGTTTCTAATAGAGTTTATGCTTTATACTTCAATTGTGCGATGAATTGTCACTTATTCATGTGGAGTCTATGATAAAAGTTTTGTGTTAAAGTTTGTTGATGTTATAATAATCTACATGATGCTTCTATGTCCGTATTTTGTTTTTATCGACACCTCTCTCTCTCTCTAAGCATGTGGACATGTTTTTCGATTTTGGTTTTGGCTTGAGGACAAGCAAGGTCTAAGCTTGTGGGAGTTGATACGTCCATTTTGCATCATGTTTTCCTACTGTTATTTATGATGTTTTTATGCATAATAATGCTTTTTGGAGTAATTCTAATGCCTTTTCTCTCATAATATGCAAGGTACACACAAACAGGGAGATTTCCGGTGGCTGGAAATCTGGACTGGAAAAGCTACGTCAGACCACCTATTCTGCACAACTCCAAACAAGCTGAAACTTTACGGAGATTTTTTATGGAATATTTGAGGAATATTGGCGCCAATAAGTACCATAGGGGGCCCACCAGGTGGGCACAACCCACCTGGGCGCGCCCTGGTGGGTTGTGCTCACCCAGGCCCACCTCCGGTGCCCATCTTCTAGTATATAAGTCATTTTGACCTAGAAAAAATAAGGAGAGGACTTTCGGGACGGAGCGCCGCCGTCTCGAGGCGGAACTTGGGCAAGAGCACTTTTGCCCTCCGGTGGAGCGATTCCGCTGGGGGAACTTCCCTCCCGGAGGGGGAAATCATCGTCATCATCATCACCAACAACTCTCCCATCTTGGGGAGGGAAATCTCCATCAACATCTTCAACATCACCATCTCCTCTCAAACCCTAGTTCATCTCTTTTGTTCAATCTTTGTACCAGAACTATAGATTGGTGCTTGTGGGTGACTACTAGTGTTGATTACATCTTGTAGTTGATTACTATATGGTTTATTTGGTGGAAGATTATATGTTCAGATCCAATATGCTATTTAATACCCCTCTGATCTTGAGCATGATTATCATTTGTGAGTAGTTACTTTTGTTCTTGAGGTCACGGGAGAAATCATGTTGCAAGTAATCATGTGAACTTGATATGTGTTCGATATTTTGATAGTATGTATGTTGTGATTCCCTTAGTGGTGTCATGTGAACGTCGACTACATGACACTTCACCATATTTGGGCCTAAGGAAATGCATTGTGGAGTAGTTATTAGATGATGGGTTGCGAGAGTGACAGAAGCTTAAACCCTAGTTTATGCGCTATTCCATAAGGAGTCGATTGGATCCAAAAGTTTAATGCTATGGTTAGAATTTATTCTTAATAATTATCTCGTAGTTGCGGATGCTTGCGAGGGGGTTAATCATAAGTAGGAGGTTTGTTCAAGTAAGAACAACACCTAGGCACCGGTCTACCCACATACCAAATTATCAAAGTAGCAAACACAAATTGAATCAACATGGTGAAAGTGACTAGATGAAATTCCCGTGTACCCTCAAGAACGCTTTGCTTACTATAAGAGACCGTTTTGGCCTGTCCTTTTCCTCAAAAGGATTGGCTACCTTGCTGAACTTTTGTTAATACTATCATTACTTGCTTGTTACAAATTATCTTGCTATCAAACTACTCTGTTACTTACAATTTCAGCACTTGCAGACATTACCTTGCTGAAACCACTTGCCATTTCCTTCTGCTCCTCGTTGGGTTCGACACTCTTACTTATCGAAAAGAGCTACAATTAATCCCCTATACTTGTGGGTCATCAGACACTTCACCATATTTGGGCCTAAGGGAATGCATTGTAGAGTAGTTATTAGATGATGGGTTGCAAGAATGACAGAAGATGAAACCCTAGTTTATGCGCTATTCCTTAAGGGACCGATTCGATCCAAAAGTTTAATGCGATGGTTAGAATTTATTCTTAATACTTTTCTCGTAGTTGCAGATGCTTACGAGGGGGTTAATCATAAGTAGGAGGCTTTTTCAATTAAGAACAACACCTTAGCACAGGTCCACCCACATATCAAATTATCAAAGTAGCGAACACGAATCGAACCAACATGATGAAAGTGACTAGATGAAATTCCCGTGTACCCTCAAGAACGCTTTGCTTATTATAAGAGACCGTTTTGACATGTCCTTTGCCTCAAAAGGATTGGGCTACCTTGCTGCACTTTTGTTACCGTTATCGTTACTTGCTTGTTACAAATTATCTTGCTATCAAACTACTCTGTTACTTACAATTTCAGCACTTGCAGACATTACCTTGCTGAAAACCACTTGTCATTTCCTTCTGCTCCTCGTTGGGTTCAACAGTCTTACTTATCGAAAAGGCTACAATTGATCTCATATACTTGTGGGTCATCATGACTGTTTCTTAGTTAGGATCTTGACAATACGAAGCAATAGGTTGGTTATTAGTTAATTCCTATAATTACTTAGTCTTTTCATAAAAAATTAAAAAAGACAAAATAACGAGTCACACACTAAGCATAGAAATTATATTAAATGATTTATCAATTTTCGTTAAATCTTATAGAAAGAGGTATAATTTCTTCTTTTGCACGGATTTCAGGAAAAAAATCTCTTATCATTTTTTATTCTATCAACGGACAGAATCCAAAGACAAGATTACTTATTCTTCTTCTACGAATATCCAAATTTTTACACCTAATACTCTATAGGTAGTCCGAATTGGATAGCAGCAATAATCAATTTTAGCGCGAATTGTTTGGAGGGGAAGTCTACCCTTTTTAATGGATTCGGCGCATGCAATTTCTTTTCCTCCGAGACGACCTGCAATTTTTACTTTTACTCCCCTTATATCTACTTTTTTTAGTTAATTCAATGGCTTTTTTCATTGCCTTTCGGAATGAAACTCTATTTTTTAATTGGAAAGCTATATATTCTGCAAGAATGTTAGCATGTCTATAAGGTTCTTTAACTTTTTGATAGAAATATTAAATCTCTGGTTTACAGAGTTAATTTCTTTTTGTAGATCTTTCTCTAATTCTTCGATTGCTCCTCTTTACTTTAATAAATTTGGGAATCCAGTATGGATTATGATGTGGATCGTATCAATTTCTTTTTGGATTTATATATGTGTAATTACTTCGGAACTTGAACTTGAGTCCATTTTTCTATTATGTGTAATTACTTCGGAACTTGAATCTGATTCTATTTTTCTATTCGAGCCCTTTTTCCTATTCTTTTGTATATAGTTCTTGATACAATCCCTTATTTTTTATCTTCCTGTAGACCTTCAGAATAATTTTTTGGTTGTGCGAACCGAAAGGAATGGTGTTTTTGGGTTGTACCAAGTCTGAAACCGAGTGGATTTATTTTTTGTCCCATATTTTTCTTTTCTATATTTTTTTACTGGGAATCGAAATCTTAGATGGATCTAAAGGTTATTTAGATATCTTTACTATATTTAGTACAATTTTTATATGACGCATGCTTTTTTATGGGGAAACTACGTCCTCGAGCTCGACGTCTGAATTTCTTCATAATAGTACTCCTACTGACTTCGGCTTTAGTAATAATTAAATTTGCTTTGTCAAAATCCCTATAATGAGTAGCATTTGCGGCTACCGAATAAACCAACTTTAAGATGGGATAAGATGCTCGATAGGGCATGAGGTTCAATATCATAACAGTTTCCTTGTAGTAACGCTAGCGAATCTCGTCAAGAACTCTTTGTGTTTGAAAACAGACATAGGGATACGTTTTTGTTCTTTGAAAACTCTCTCGAACTTAAGTAGAAGATCTGTTGGAACTTTCCTTGTGAGTTTCCTTAGCCCACTTTTCTTCTTCTTTATCCTAGGGATATACTTTACTAGTTTGAAACTTGTCACAAATAAGGTTATTCCCCGCCTACCTTTACTTTATTTTGAATCTTTTTTTCTTAATCTTTCTATTCAGAATTCAGTTAACGACGAGATTTAGTACCCTTTCTTGCATTTTCATAACTCGTGAAATGCCGAGTAGGCACGAATTCCCCCAATTTACGACCTACCATAGGATTTGTTATGTAAATAGGTATATGTTCCTTTCCATTATGAATCGCGATTGTATGGCCAACCATTGTGGGTAGAATGCTAGATGCCTGGGACCACGTTACTATTGTTTCTTTCTCCTCCTTCATATTGACTGATACGTCTTCAACGTATCTATAATTTTTTATTGTTCCATGTTGTTATATTATCAATCTTGGATGTTTAATAATCATTTTATAGTCATTTTATATCATTTTTTGGTACTAACCTATTGACATAGTGCCAAGTGCCAGTTGCTGCTTTCTGCATGTTTTTTACATCGCAGGAAATCAATACCAAACGGAGTCCAAATGCAACGAAACTTCACGGAGATTTTTTTCAACCAGAAGACACCTAATGGGCCCAGGCGCGCCCTGGTGGGTTGTGCCCACCTCGGGTGCCCCCCGGACCACCTCTTTGCTCTATAACCCCAATATTCCCAAAACCCTAGGGGAGTCGACGAAATATTGATCCAGCCACCGCAGAGTCCAGAACCACCAGATCCAATCTAGACACCATCTCGGATGGGGTTCACCACCTCCATTGGTGCCTCTCCGATGATGCGTGAGTAGTCCTTTGTAGACTTTCGGGTCCATAGTTAGTAGCTAGATGGATTCCTCTCTCTCGCTGAATTCTCAATACAATGGTCTCTTGGAGATCCATAAGATGTAACTCTTTTGCGGTGTTTGTTGGGATCGATGAACTTTGAGTTTATGATCAGATCTATCTTTTTATATCCATGAAAGTATTTGAGTTTCTTTGATCTCTTTTATGCATGATCTCTTATAGCCTCGTATTTCTTCTACGATATTTGGGTTTTGTTTGGCCAACTTGATCTATTTATCTTGCAATGGGAAGAGGTGCTTTGTAGTGGGTTCGATCTTACGGTGCTTGATCCCAGTGACAGAAGGGGAACCGACATGTATGTATCGTTGCTACTAAGGATAAAACGATGGGGTCTATCTCTACATAGATAGATCTTGTCTACATCATGTCATCGTTCTTATTGCATTACTCCGTTTCTCCATGAACTTAATACACTAGATGCATGCTGGATAGCGGTCGATGTGTGGAGTAATAGTAGTAGATGCAGGCAGGAGTCGGTCTACTAATCTTGGACGTGATGCCTATGTAATGGTCATTGCCTGGATTCGTCATGATTATTTCAAGTTCTATCAATTGCCCAACAGTAATTAGTTCACCCACCGTTTGCTATTTTTCTCGAGAGAAGCCACTAGTGAAACCTACGGCCCCCGGGTCTCTTTCTCACATATTTGCCTTTGCGATCTACTTTTCTTTTGCATTTATTTCAGATCTATTAAACCAAAAATACAAAGATACCTTGCTGCATTTTATTTCTATTTATTTTATTTGGCATTCGATCTATCAATCTACTACAAATTTATCTCACGTCTGTTTGCCAACTTGAGGCGCCGTACCCGAAAGGGATTGACAACCCCTTTAACACGTCGGGTTGTGAGGATTTGTTATCTGTGTGCAGGGGCTGTTTACGTTGTGTTGCTTGGTTCTCCCACTGGTTCGATAACCTTGGTTTCATATCCGTTGTGCTGCATCATCCCTTCCTCTTTGGGGAAATACCGACGTAGCTTCAAGCGACATCAAAAGGAATTTCTGGCGTCGTTGCCGGGGAGGATCTTCAACATATACCAGGTTCCTAATCACAAATCTCATCTCCTCGCAATTTACATTATTTGCCATTTTCCTCTCGTTTTCCTCTCCCCCACTCCACAAAATTTTGCCTTTTATTCACCCCTCTTTTTCGTTCGCCGTTCTCTTGCTTTCTAGTCTTGATGGCTAGCGTTCCTACTCCTCCTTTGTCACCTGATTTTGAAGTTCTTTACTTCAAACAAAAACAAGGAGAAAATTTGAAAGATGCTTGGTACAGGCTTATGGAATCTTATCGCATTTGCAATTTAAAGGGGGGGGGCGCTAAGATCTTGCTTCGTAATTTTTACATTGGATTGGCTTTGCATCATAGACAACTCCTTGACTTTGCCGCTAAAGGGAATTTTATTGAGCTTGATGCCAATGCTGCCTATGGAATTTTAGAAGGAATTTTGGGAGTTCCACCTCAAAAGAAGGGGTTTTCTTTCACCCCTGAGGGAGTTCAAATGTTGGACAAACTTGGTGATTTACACAAACATATGGTTGAAATACAGAAATATAATGAACCCCTCAAACACCTCAATGGTAGTATCAATCGCATGAATACCTTGATTACTCTTTGCAACAAGCGATTGGATGATCTAAAGATGGTTTCTTTTCCGGAGAATTTGGGGAAGCGTAAAGAGCCTCCCGGGTTTGAGAAAACCCTTACAAAAGTTGCCAAAACTTCAGATGACAAAACTTAGATCCTTGCTTTATGCCTAGCTAAGGGCGTAAAACTATAGCGCTTGTTGGGAGGCAACCCAATGAATAAAAATTATTTTTGCTTTTTGCTTTCTATTATTGAGTGTTAGCACAATTATGCTAATGTTATGATTGTGTTTTTTGTGTTTTAGTTAGTGTTTGTGCCAAGTAAAGCCTTTAGGATCTTCTTGGGTGATAGTTGTTTGATCTTGCTGAAAATAGAAACTTTTACGCTCATGAAAACAATTCTTATTTTTAACTAGAGCGTGATAAAATACCAATTTTTGCAGTAGATTAATATACAAATTACCCAGGTCGTCCTGATTTTTTAGAATATTTGGAGTTCCAGAAGTATTCGAACAAATCAGATTGCTACAGACTGTTCTGTTTTGACAGATTCTGTTTTATTTGCGTTGTGTGCTTATTTTGATGGCTCTATGGTTTTATTTGATGAGCTTTTGCCATAGAAAAGTTGGAATACATTAGATATAATGCAAAAACAAAATATGAATTGGTTTGATACAGTACTTATAGTAGTGATTTATTTTTCTTACACTAACGGATCTCACGAAGGTTTTGTTGAGTTTTGTGTGATTGAAGTTTTCAAGTTTTGGGTTATCTTACGATGGATGAAGGAGTAAGGAGTAGAAGATCCTAAGCTTGGGGATGCCCCGGCATCCCAAGCTATTATCCAAAAATGAGCAAACAACTAAGCTTGGGGATGCCCCCGAGTGGCATCCCCTCTTTCTTCTAACGACCATCGGTATTTTACTCGAAACTATATTTTTATTTGTCACATACTATGTGTTTTGCTAGGAGCGTCTTGTATGATATGAGTCTTTGCTTGTTTTATTTTGTGTTTTAAGTCTTGATTCCTTGTTGGACACACCTATTTGAGAGAGCCAAAATTATGCCATGACCTGTTAGAATTGCTCTCTATGCTTCACTTAAATCTTTTATGAGCTATGGACTTGCTCTAGTGCTTCACTTATATCTTTTTGAGCATGGTGTGCTTAGTTATTTTTGAAGAAATTCTCTCTTGCTTCACTTAAATTAATTTGAGAGAAAGAAAATTATGCTCATGATCTTCAGTTATATTTGTTTGAGCTTATGAAAAGCAACATATGAAAATTAGTTCCAAAGTGATAGATATCCAAGAAGGATATAATAAAAACTTGGGATATTTAAATTAGTGCCCCTGGTTCCTTAGTTGTGCTCACTTTTCCCCACGCTCCAAACTTTTGCTCACTTTTCCCCTCTTCCTTAGCTGAAACTCTCACAAATGCTCATAGCGGGCGTTTGCCGTCTTGACCGTCCATTGACCGTTAATTGCTGACGAGTGGGACCGAGTCTTCGTCTGACCGTTACTTGCTGATGGGTGGGACCGCAAGGAGACACGTATTGGGCAGCTTGTCTGAATCTGAAACTGATCTAGACAGGTCGCACCGCACCACACCGCCCCGCTCCCTCGGCCGGCGTCGTGACGCGTCCACAGCAGTTGTTTCCTCCACCCTATGCCCCTATTCCGTTCGTCGGCGACGCCGCGTCTCCGCCAGATATAGCCCACCTCCCCATCTGGGATTACATAGCGATGTTGAGTGAGGACGCCCGGAAGGCAGTCGACCGTGGAGAGGATTGGGTCGAATCCGCGGCAGATAATTCATGGATTAAACCTGGGTAAGCATCGTTTTCTCTCGAATTGACGTTCTAAGTCGTATTGTAGGTTGTATTTGACTTCTGTTTGCTTGAATTGTTCGAATTTGTGCTCAATTTTACCCGGCTAACTGAAGCCTTTGTTTCAACAAAATAGGATTGATCCCGCGCTGGCTTTCCGGCTGGCGATTAGAATGGAAACTAGTGTGCTGCGTGGTACTAAACCGCATTTGATTTCATCATTTTTCTATCCCAAAGTGGTAGAAACCAGCATATCTTTTAAAGATTTGTGAGATGAGCTCCGAAACACCTATCCCTGGAGTGATGTCGATGCTGTTGAACTAAATTATTTCAGCAGTGACGAGCAAAGATTTCTCCCACAAACTTGCAACGATCATATGCCGTTGCTTTTTGCTGGGATTGCTGGCTGCCGATTCGATAAACTCCAAATCGATGTGCTTCAGCCACGCGCAGAATGGGCGAAGGGGAAGGGAGTTCAGACATCATCTGTCTGTGCTAATAGCCAGCACCCCGGCACTCCTTGTAGGTCGACACCAAGTAAAGCAAGTGGTTCATGGAGCCACAACATGCCTGCTGCCAATTCTGGTTCCGATTCAGCTGCTGCTTCTCGTGTACCTTCTGCAGTTGGTGTAGAAGAAGATGCAGAACCTGACGAGGCAGTGCCTACAAATGATGATGAAGACGAGATGATGTTTCCTGAACTGGTCGATGTAGCCAGTCAGCAAGCAGAGGATGATGAATATACGGAGGAGCCCATCAGCCAAGCTAGGTTTGATGACACTGACGATGAAGAGAAGGTGGAGAACATGGACAGCTTAATCGAGGATGAATACGATGGTGATGACATGCCAACAATTGAGTGGAACAGGGAAAAACCTGAGCTTAGTGTAGGTACCATTTTCCAATCAATGGTGGACTGTCGGAATGCAGTGACAACATGGTGCATTATATCTGAAAACACCTATAAGATTAAAAGGAGTGAGTCAGCAAGGTTAACAGTTTTTTGTCCATATCCTAGGTGTAGGTGGAAGTTGCATGCATCTCGTATGAGAAAGAGCAAATATATTCAGCTAATCCAAGTTCAGTTAGTAATTTAGTTTCAGATCATTGAGTAAGGTTTCTTAACTGTTTTTTACCCTTTTATTTTGTTTCAGATAAAGAAAAGCCCACACAAGCACACCTGTCCACCTGGAGGGGGAGGGGGGAAGGCCAAAACCAAGCTAGCAAAAACTAGGTTGGTGGCAGATGCTATATTGGATTGGCTGAGAGAAGAACCTGGACTTGGTCCAACAGCACTCCATGGGAAGCTTTTTGAGAAGTACAAGATAGAAATTCCTTACATGAGAATTTTCAATGCTAGGGAAAAGGCTCTTGACAGAATTAATGGTCAATGGAATGACAGTTTTCAGCTGCTTTACACTTTCAAAGCTGAAGTGGAGATGGCAAGTCCAGGGAGTGTTGTAAAGATTGACAAGCATACAGTTCCATTCAAAATAAAAGGGAAGTCATTTGAGAAGGAGTGCTTCAGAAGGGCTTTTGTTTGTTTCAAGGCTTGCTGGCAGGGGTTTCTAGATGGTTGCAGGCCCTATTTGGCTGTAGATGCTACACATTTGACTGGAAGATGGAGAGGACAGCTAGTAGCAGCTTCTGCAATTGATGGACACAACTGGCTATTCCCAGTTGCATTTGGTGTGGTGGAGGCAGAGTCTGAGGAAAGTTGGGTCTAGTTTCTGCAGCAGTTGCGCAACATTATAGGCACACCCCCAGGTTTAGCTATACACACATATGCTTGCAAGGGTTTAGAGAGTGCAGTAGAAATTGTATTCCCTGGAGTGGAGCATAGGGAATGTATGCGACACCTAGCACAGAATTTCAAAAAGAAGTTCAAAAGTAAAGTTTATGATGAGAACTTATGGCCAGCATCATACATGCAGCAAAAGGAAGCATGAACACCATTTGAGAGTGTTGTATGCTCAAAATCCTCTTGTGAAGGAGTACATGGATGCACATCATGGCAAGGTGTGGTCAATAAGCAAATTCAACGAAATCTGCAAAGTAGATTATGTGACCAGTAACCTTGCAGAGTGCTTCAATTCAAAGTTCAAGTTAGTGAAAGGGCTCTTGTTGTGGCAAGCATTTGACAAGATGAGGCAGATGATCATGATAAAGATGGCTCTTCGCAAAAGAATTGCAGAAACACAATATGTTGGTCATCAAATGCTCCCATCACTGATTAAGGCATTGCACTTGAAGGCAAGAGGATTGAAGATGAAATGTATTTGATCTGGTACATATGAGGGAGAGGTTACCTATACTGACACTAAAAATAGGGTATGGAGGTATCTTGTGAACCTAAGTACTAGAGAATGTACTTGTAGGCAATGGCAGATCCGTGGGAAGCCATGCATACATGCCCTACATCTGATGACCGTTATCAGGGGTGCAGATGGTGAAGTTGATCAATATTGCTCTGAGTATTTCTCTGTTGCCAAATTTATGGCTGCTTATGCTGACAATGTGCCTGCACTCTTGGGGAAAGATCAATGGAACATAGTAGATCCAGGGTTCAAACTCCATGCTCCTGTCATTACTAGACCACCAGGAAGACCAAGGAACCAGAGGATTAGAGCAGGTGAGGAGGGTCGTCTACCAAAGAAGCGTGCTTGCAAAAAATGTGGAGTTCTGGGGCATATTGCTAGGCTTTGTACCAATGCAGTGGATGCATCATTTGGAGAGGAGGAAAGATGGACAACAACCAATGCTGAGGAGAATGCAGCAGCAATGGAGACTGAAGATGCAGTGGTGAATGCAGCAGCAAATGAAGCATCTTGGTATGTGTTTGCATTTGTAGAATGCAGCTACCCTTTTGTTTGCATTTGTTCTCTTTTTTGCCTATGGCTTATAATTTTATTTACCAGCTCTAGGGAGAAAAGGCCAAGAGATGAAGAAGCAGAAGATTTTGAAACCATGGCCTTTGGTGGTTTTGAAGCTATAAGAGAGGAAGAGGAGGGGGTAATTTTTCCAATTGTGCCTTTAAAGATTACTGAACCCATAGATGACTGTTAAATGGTCGTCAAGTGCTCGGCGAGTGGAACTACTCCATCAGCACCTCCACGGCGAAAACCCCAAGTAAAGATCAAAAGGAACAAGAGTCTGAAAGAAAAGAGCATCTCAACTAGGGAAACCAGGAGCAACACGGTGAAGCCAGCTGCAAACACAAGGAGCAAGTCGAAAATTTGAATTAAGTTGTTGGGAAATGTTTGTGTTGTCAATTTGAGGGCGAGTCGATCGCTTAAAACTTGGTAGATTTGTATTAAGATGTTGGCATCTTAAAACTTGGTAGATTTGAGCTACTGTGAAAACTTATCAGTTGTAATAATGTTGCTTCTACTTTGGTTTCTTATTTGAGTCAGAATTCAAATTTCCATCAAAATTTGAATTTAAATCAATATTTGTATTTGGGCCAAAATTTGGATTCGAGCCAAAGTTGAAGTTGAACATTAGAGGTTCATTGCTTTGTGCGGTGTATTTGATCGAGCATTCGAAGTCCAATATTTGTAGGTGAACACTCCAAATGAGAAATGTGCTAGAAACGAGCTCGAAAGCTAGGGTAAACAGCCCTATTTGAAATCAAGTTTTTTTTGACCTTGTCTAAATGAGGCATATATATGTTTATTAACACTTGTTCCATATATATATAGGGTAAAAACAAAGTCTCACTATTTATCGATTAATATTCATTTGAACTTGATTTCAACAGATCACTTCAAAAAATGATTTTTCAAAAAAACGCCCCTATACTGAGTTTATATTTTTTATGGTAACTAGGTCTCATAAACGGACGAACTACATTTTTTTATATTTTTGCGAGTTTTTCTAATTTAGTTATGGCCATTTGAAATCTGGTCAAACCCTAATTTAGTTGGTATCAGAGCTGACTACCTGTAGGAATCCCCTTCCACACTCCTTGGCCGAAGTTGAGTCTAGTCGCTGAAAACTGTTTTACTAACATGGCTGTGCGGCCCATGGGCCCACGTCACCATTAGGTGGTATTAGGATCTTTTATTCCTTGACCTATACTCTGGGACTCTGATCTCTCTTCTATTCGGGTTAAATGATTTTGCTAAAATCTAACTCTAGGTTCTCGTTACCACTTCCTACCAGAGAGCCCCTTCATTACAGATGATCGACTGCTTCAACAGAAGATTCTGACGATACTCTTCGATGTTCTCACGATACTTTGTGCCATTCCCTTCCATCGATAAACCCTATGGATAACCACGTACACTTGCCATTCATACAATGATTCCCCGTTGATCTTGTTATTACAAGATACCTGGAAATTCTCTCTATTGTTTCGACAATACTTTGTGCCTACTGCCTTACAATTCTTAGCCACATGAATACCCCTACGGTAAATTCCTCGCACTTATCGAGTATCCGCTCATTCCCAGTTGTTCATGTGTTTCACAAAAGTCTTCGAGATACTATTTGATCTTTCGAAAATCCTAAGCAGTCTATTGCTCTTGAAATTCTTGCTTGCTTGCATTATGTTTAATCCCATAAGTCTCGTAATCTTATTGGCATCCCTTGTCATTATCATTTTGAGTACGTTGATTCAATTTGTTGCGAATGCTCGCAATCCTCAATCAGATCCTAGGATTCATCCTTCCGGCTCAGACGTCATTTGGATATGAGCTGGTTCTTGACCAATCAATGCCTTGATCGGTTGTATCCCTAAGTCTATTCAACTTATCCATCCCTAATCAGAGCATTGCTTCTGATCCCTTGTCTTGGAATTCATAATTCCTTTACATTTAAGCTTTGAGTTAGTCAGTTGTTTCTATAATCCGATGCACTTGCATTCCTTCTTCCTTTGATAGAGTACCGATACTCACATCAGCTCCGTTGTAGACCACCGGACCTCTTGTTGGATTATTATCCGACAGTGTCCTTCATATTCAGATAACCTTGTGAGTCTTTCCACGGATATATAAAGCCTTGGGTAAATTGTATCCTCTGTTTTCTCAACCATGCTCTGTTTTCGAGCTGGTGGTATTTACTATTGAAGCTTGTGGTATATGTTTCCACGATACCCTGACGGGTTGAACCTATGCCTTCCTTAATATGTGTGAACTCGGAAGTTTTCACAAGTCATACTCATCTGGTATTTCATCAGGTAAAACTTTCAACACTAATGCCTTTATCAAAGCGAGAAGTGAATGGAAGGTTATACATTGAAGAAGTGGGAGTCGACCTTGAACCTTGCGTTCATGCCCATGGACACGATGTATAACTTATCATGGAAGCTGCTCATAAAAATAATTACCCCCCTTGTTATAAGTTCATCTTGTATCCATGGTTCGATCATTTATGATCATGGTTTCCGACCATGTTCTCCTTTAAATACCATTTCTTGTGCAAGTTTAAGCACTTGTCTTTTGCAGAGTAATACCCCAGTCCAACCTCTACTTTGATTTGTCGTCGAGTATTACCCCCTGGTATCTCAATATTATCACGGAACTGCATAACTTCTTATGAGTTCTTCATCAAGTGCTACATTCTCATTGATTCCAACTTTTCACGGGCTCTGAGTTATTAAACACTCAAAGACACCGATAACTGACTCAAGTCCGCATCGCGATTAAGCAACTCTTGGTAACCTTCATTACTTACGAGTTTGAACTCAATCATGTCATTCCTAGCCTGCTTGGCTATATCCTTGTCGTGCCGATTTTAACTGTGCTACCTGGTCTTTCATCCCGGAGCAAAAAAAATTCGACGGTGAGCTAATCCTACGTCGATCTTCCTCGTCATATCATTTGTCCTTGAACAACAAGCTTGATTTAGAGTTTGTGTCGTACCCATGGTTCCAGTAACCTTTTGTTTCATCATTCCTTTAACTTGATGTCATCGCCGATCGATTACATCTTCATGAAGTCTCTCAACAAATGTGTCATGATCATCATCAACATTTTGACTCCTTCCAGGATACCAATTGAATTCTTGATGAGAAATACCATCCTTCCTCTCGATGATTTGTGTTATCATCGACCACCATATTGCCTTCCCTCCAACACAAACTTGTTCGTGTTTTGTGTTATACCTTGAGTTCCTTGCAACCCATCATTTGTTCTTCTTTACCTTGGAGTATTACCATCTTTTATGTCAAGAATGTCGTGAGAATTTCACCACCTCTTAAAAATTCTTGGTACAGTGATGCTTCTCGCCATCACCATTCTTTTCTTAGTCCCCGTGTTGAGTGAACTCTGTTGTGCGAATTTATTATCTCTAGCTACCCTATTGCTTCAAAGTTAATGGACAATAATTCCAATTTAGTGTGTTGGTTGCTCAATCGCCATTTCGACGTTGGTCGTGCAACCCAGCCCATATTTTTGGTACACCTTTCAACCAATGTTTAATTGTGTATGTTTTCCTCGAGCATACCTCATTATATCATTTGATTTGACAAATGTTATCTCCTTGTTCACATAATTGTGGAAATCCATCATTTGGGAATTCTTGATGAATTGTCGCTGAGTCCATCAGCCATCTCCTCATCCTCTCCTTGGTTAAATGATGAACTCATGATTAGGAACTCGCTTCCATAGATCATTTCCGAGAATCTCACAATGTCATCTCGTCAAATTGTGTTGCACCTTTTCTTCTCAGGCATCCTGAGTCTGAGGTATCCTGACACCAATCGGATCTGAATCTCGGTCAGATATGATGGTTGGGAAATATTTCCAAGAGTTATAACATTGGTCTCTACATAACCCGGTAAGGTGGTGTCTTTGCTTATCACCCCTGGCCAGAGGACCTATTGTTATAGTTTTCTTTTTCGCAAGGCTAGCCATTCTTCCATGAGGAAATTGTAAGACTTATTCTACAAGTTGTTCCTGATGGATCCTTCGTGTATCCAAAGTCCGACCTTGCTTGAAGACCCCGTCAATGCTATCTCGAAGCATGACTGTGGTACTCCGATCCTCAATAAGAACATTTGAAGCACCATGCTAAATTTCCTTTATCAATTTTTCAAACACCGTTGTTTGGGTAATGTCATGAACTTCCTCTCCCCTAACCTAAATGATTTTCTACGTTATATCCTGTCATGGATATCATGCTCTGCTTGTCCTTGGGAAGGATATACCCCTGAATTATGTGTTTAAACACATTTTTCTTTCCATTGTTCTGTTTAATTTCATAATCATATTATCCTTTCCATTGTTTGGTTTGACCTTTCTTGAGGTCTATATGATCTAAGCAGTAATATTCTCCTGCTTATGTAAACACCTCGGTGTAAAATTTTGTCAGTAAGACCCTGTTACTTTTGTTGATGACATTCCGGTAACCACCGATGGACGAGAACTTTGCCTACTGGTCCGTCTCGTTTCAACAAGCAGGAAAATGGTTCTCTTCGTCCCTCGCCCTTGGTACCAACGATGCTGCCAACATAACTGGCCGGTTATTCTCTGACATGCCTTGCTTACATGATCGTGCAAGACGTCACCCCTCTTCCTACTTTTTACCCACATGGTGGGCCCATAACCCACAGTTCCACGGGATCGAAACCTGACTCTCCTGTACACCCCCGGTTTCCAATGTTACTCCTCGCACGTGGCCTCGTATATAATTCACGAGCCACCTCCCGAAAGATCATCAAGTCTGGTATCAGACACAATGCTTATTCCCGATTGCTCTGAACCCCATTCACACTCTCGGTTGGGCGTTAAATGATTACCCATCCGCTTAAAACTTCTCACGCCTTCTTTTATCTCTCTCGGTGATTTTCCCAAGTTTCAATTCGAGAGATACTTTCTACCACATTCCCTGAGTTATAAACCGGATACCGGCCTTGTAGAGTTCCGTTCTTCCGAAGTTACCCCTTATCCTTTTCGTAAGTACGATGGAGTTCCCGAAGAAAGGATGCCGACTTCATCATGATGACCTCAAGCTGAAGTATGAATACATCAGCGTTATGGATCGACCTATTCGAGGAGAGCAACCAAGACTGAGAAGACCCGTTAGAATTTCGTAACCAGAACTCCTCCCCCCTTATACACCTCTTAAATCTCGGGACGAGATTTCTTGTAGTGGAGGAGAATTGTGACGCCCGGATAATTAAACTACAGTAATCCTCTACTAATGGTGCCACGTCACCTCCATTATTGTTGCTAATCTCTTGTTAGTTCAAAAAACCGATTCAAATTCAAATTCAAAATCAAGCAAACAATAAAAGTTTTCGAATATTAAAACTAAAATGTTCGGAGTGAAGCAAATAATGCACAGGTAATTATGGTGGAGAAACCACACCTTTATAAAATATTTAAATACTATAAGATAAATAAAACAGTAACGAAAACTATTTTTTAAATACTTTTAGTTATTAAATAATTATGAAACTATTTTAGCTTGGGTAGCAAGTTAATGTTGCAAGTGGCATATTTGGTAATATCAAATACGGTGCCATTTTGGTATTTTGCTAACACAAAAATAAAAGGAAACTAAAAGAAAACAGAAAAGTAAAATAAATAAAAGAAAAGAAAACTAGCAGAAAACAAAATGAGAGAAGGAAACCCCCTCCCACTGGGCTCAGGCCCAGCAGGCCACCGGCCCAGCTGCCGGCCAGCCCAGCCGGCGCTCCCTTATCATCTCCCCCCTCCCCCGAAACCCTAATCTAACCGCACCACTCACCCCCACTCGCGCCCCCACTCTTCCTCTCCCCCGATCCAATTGGGATCGGGCCCGACGCCGCGCCTCCCCGGATCCCGTCGCCGGAACCACGCCGCTCGCCTCTCCGTTGTCGACACGTCCCCGTCCTCCTCACCGCCGGCCTGCCTCCCCACCACGCGTCATCCCCGTCGACCACCCTGACCCTCGTTCCCCCGTCCCTACGAACCCCGGTGAGGCCTGGGCCCTCCTCTCTCCTGTCCCCGTGTGCACGCACGCGCACTCGCCCGCGCCGTGCTGCCGTGCCGCACGCGCATGCCCCCGCATCCCCGCGCCGTCTCCGCCTCACGCCCGCGCTCGCGTCCTCACCGAGCCCACTGCCCCGCAGCCCCGCTCGCCGCGCGCCGGTCGCGTGCTGCCCACGTTCGCCACAGCTCTGGATCGCCGGTGCCCCGCCCACCTTCTGCTCGCGCGCGCGCCAGCCCCCACCTGCGCCTGGCCTCGCGCGCTGCCGTGTCTCGCAGCACCCATGGCCACGCCCCTCGCCCACACTGGCCATCCGCCTCGCTCAAAAGCCGGCGATGCTACAGTCGTCCCTGGCGCCGGCCGTCGTCACCATCACGTGCGCGATGCCGGACCGCTCCCGTAGGTCCAAACCGCAGGCCCGGAGACCCCCTGTACCGCGTTTCCAGCCATCTCCGGCGAAGTGCCACCGCGGGAGAGGCTTGCCGGAGCTCTCGCCGGCACCTGCGTATGAGGCACCGCCCCAGGGCCACTCGCTGGGTCGCTGACCGGTGGCCCCAGTGTGCCAATGGCAAGTGGGCCTAGCCCCAGAACGAAAATGGATAATAAAAAGAAATATAAAAATAAGAAATAAAAATATTAATTAATCAATCAATCAATTAATTAATTAATTGTGTTTAATTAACCTAATAGCTAATTAACCTAACTAACAAATGTTAATTAGCTAATCAGTCAATGACAGCTGGGACCCACACGTCAGTTTGACCAGTCAACACCTCTGTTGACTGCTGATGATGTCAGCATGCACTATTCTGGATAATGTTGAATTAAATTAATTAAATAAATTCTAAAAATGATTTAAAACTTTAGAAAATAATATAAAATAAATCGTAGCTCAGATGAAAATACTTTCTACATGAAACTTGCTCAGAACGACGAGACGAATCCGAATACACAGCCCGTTCGTCCGCCACACACCCCTAGCATATAGAACACGCAACTTTCCCCCTCCGTTTCATTTGGCCGAAAACGCGAAACGTCGGGGATACTTTCCCGAATGTTTCTCCCCTTCGCCGGTATCACCTCTTACCGCGTTAGGGCACACCTAACACCGTTGTTTGCTTTGTCATGCATCGTTATGCATCTGTTTGCATTGTATTCATTGTTTCTTCCCCCTCTTCTCTCCGGTAGACTACGAGACCGACGCCGCTGCTGGTGCCCCGACCGACTACGCTGTTGACGACCCCTACTTGCCAGAGCAACCAGGCAAGCCCCCCCCCCTTGATCACCAGATATCGCCTATTCTTCTCTATACTGCTTGCATTAGAGTAGTGTAGCATGTTACTGCTTTCCGATAATCCTATTCTGATGCATAGTTTGTCCTTGCTCCTACTGTTGTTACCTTTACCTGCATCCTACATGCATAGTATAGGATGCTAGTATTCCATCAGTGGCCCTACATTCTTGTCCGTCTGCCATGCTATACTATCGGGCCCTGATCACTATACTTTATACTTTATACTGTTAAATACTTTATACTAAATACTTTATACTGTTACATTACTTATGATACTGTTCGGAGATGGGGGCTGAAGGGGCAGGTGGCTCCATCCCGGTAGAGGTGGGCCTGGGTTCCCGACGGCCCCCGACTGTTACTTTGTGGCGGAGCGACAAGGCAGGTTGAGACCACCTAGGAGAGAGGTGGGCCTGGCCCTGGTCGGCGTTCACAGATACTTCAATTAACACGCTTAACGAGATCTTGGTATTTGATCTGAGTCTGGCCACTGGCCTATACGCACTAACCAACTACGCGGGAACAGTTATGGGCACTCGACGTTGTGGTATCGGCCGAAGCCTTCTTGACGTCAGCGACTGAGCGGCGCGCGCCGGATTGGTACGTAAGCCTGCTCTTGTGTTAAGGGGGCTAGTTCTGCTTCCGGGCGCCCACGCAACGTGCAGGTGTGCAATGGGCGATGGGCCCGGACCCCTGCGCCATAGGATTTAGACCGACGTGCTGACCTCTCTATTGTGCCTAGGTGGGGCTGCGACATGTTGATCTTTCGAGGCCGGGCATGACCCAGGAAAGTGTGTCCGGCCAAATGGGATCGAGCGTGTTGGGTAATGTGGTGCACCCCTGCAGGGAAGTTTATCTATTCGAATAGTCGTGTCCCTCGGTAAAAGGACGACCCGGAGTTGTACCTTGACCTTATGACAACTAGAACCGGATACTTAATAAAACACACCCTTCCAAGTGCCAGATATAACCCGGTGATTGCTCTCACACAGGGCGACGAGGGGAGGATCGCCGGGTAGGATTATGCTATGCGATGATACTTGGTGAACTTACCATCTACTCTCTTCTACATGCTGCAAGATGGAGGCTGCCAGAAGCGTAGTCTTCGACAGGACTAGCTATCCCCCTCTTATTCTGGCATTCTGCAGTTCAGTCCACCGATATTGCCCCTTTACACAGATACCCATGCATATGTAGTGTAGATCCTTGCTTGCGAGTACTTTGGATGAGTACTCACGGTTGCTTTTCTCCCTCTTTTCCCCCTTTGCATTCTTCTTGGTTGTCGCAACCAGATGCTGGAGTCCAGGAGCTGGAGATCCCGAGGATGATTCTACGTGGAGTTCGGCTTCGAGTAGTAGTTTGGAGGTCCCAGGCAGGAGGCCTTGCCTTTTCGACCGTTGCTACTTTTGTGCTAGCCTTCTTAAGGCAAACTTGTTTAACTTATGTCTGTACTCATATATTGTTGCTTCCACTGACTCGTCTATGATCGAGCACTTGTATTCGAGCCCTCGAGGCCCCTGGCTTGTAATATGATGCTTGTATGACTTATTTATGTTTTTAGAGTTGTGTTGTGATATCTTCCCGTGAGTCCCTGATCTTGATCGTACACGTTTGCGTGCATGATTAGTGTACGATTGAATCGGGGGCGTCACATCACTAGATGCGTGCGTGGCAGCGTTCGCATGCATAGCGGGCTACATCGATGCCAAAGTCGGGCATGCATAGTAGGCTGCATCCATCCATAGCAGGCTTTTTTAATTTATTACCAACAAACTAACGGGCCCGTCCTATGAACACAAACACGGCCCAACCAGCGAAGCCACAGCCACAGTCAACGGAGTCCAACGTGGCCCCACAAGTCAGTTAACGGCCAAGATGGCAAACGTCTGTTATGAACATTTGTGAGAGTTTCAGCTAAGGGAGTGGGGAAAAGTGAGCAAAAGTTTGGAGCGTGGGGAAAACTGAGCACAACTAAGGAATTAGGGGCACATATGGAATAAGCCCTAAAAACTTTCATGAAGATCATTGGACAAAATAAAATTGATTCTTAGTAATAGTTTTGAGATATGATGATGTGATATGTGAGTTACGTTGATGAGCAATTATGCTTTAGTAAGAATATTGGTGTTAAGGTTTGTGATTCCCTATGCAAGCACGAAAGTCAATAATTATGCAATGAAATTATATCCTACTTGTGGTGCATTATTCGGTGTTAATTATGCTTAATGCTCACTTATGAGATTATTCGTTTCTTGGTTGGTCGCTTCTCAATCTTTTGCTAGCCTTCATTTTGCACTAAGTATGATCTCTACTTGTGCATCCAAAATCCTTCAAACCAGTTTTTCCACATGAGTCCACTATATCTACCTATATGCTATATTCTTTTGCCGTTCTAAGCAAATTTGTATGTGCCATCTCTAATTTTCAAAATAAACTTCTCTTTTGTGTGTTCGTTCCGCTCGCGGAGCGGTGAGGGGTGGCTAATATTTTCCATGCTAGATGTGTTATTCTCACGATGAGTGTTTATTCACTTGTCATTGCATGAGATTAAGGCAAAGGTATTAGGGATGCCCGGTCCCGAAATGAAAAATGAATTTACTTTATGTTGTCAAATAATAAATTCCTTGGAAAGTGCTGGTATGGAGAGCAACCGTGGATACCGCTAGCCATGGAAAGTGAAAGTATGGTTGAAAAAGGAATAAACTTTATTTTTTGTTTGGAAACCGCCTATGATATATCTGTCATGGAAAGTGTTAGGAACTCTAAGTCGTTTTCGTTGGTGGAAGGATACACCTCCCAAAATGTTTTTATCTCTCAATTTTTCGCTTTGAGCTCTGGCACCTCTACAAATCCCTACTTCCCTCTGTGAAGGGCCTTTCTTTTACTTTATGCAACTTTTATTTTTGAATTTGAGTCTCCATCTTCTCTTATAAAAGCACCAACTAGGAGGCAATATGATCGTACTTGAGTATTGGGTGTAGTTAATATGCGAGTGTGTTTCATGAATGGATCAATAGTTGAGCATGATGGGCTACGGATAACTTATTTTAGCGTCGATATTTTGAAAGACATGGTTGCTTGTTGATATGCTTGAGTATTTAAATTATCATGTCAAAACTAGACTATTGCTTTGAATCACATAAAAGTCCAAATGTCCATGCTATAAAGAAAATATTATGATATGACATGATAGGCAGCATTCCACATCAAAAATTATGTTTTTATCACTTACCTACTCGAGGACGAGTAGGAGTTAAGCTTGGGGATGTTGATACATCTCCAACGTATCTATAATTTTTTATTGTTCCATGCTGTTATATTATCAATCTTGGATGTTTTATAACCATTTTATAGTCATTTTATATCATTTTTTGGTACTAACCTATTGACATAGTGCCAAGTGCCAGTTGTTGTTTTCTGCATGTTTTTTACATCGCAGGAAATCAATACCAAACGGAGTCCAAATGCAACGAAACTTCACAGAGATTTTTTTTTACCAGAAGACACCTAATGGGCCCTGGTTGCACCTGGGAGTGCTCCGAGGAGAACACAACCCACCAGGGCGCGCCAGGAGGCCCAGGCGTGCCCTGGTGGGTTGTGCCCACCTCGGGTGCCCCCCGGACCGCCTCTTTGCTCTATAAATACCCCAATATTCCCAAAACCGTAGGAGAGTCAACGAAATATTGATACAGCCGCCGCAGAGTCCAGAACCACCAGATCCAATCTAGACACCATCTCGGATGGGGTTCACCACCTCCATTGGTGCCACTCCGATGATGCGTGAGTAGTTCTTTGTAGACCTTCGGGTCCGTAGTTAGTAGCTAGATGGCTTCCTCTCTCTCGCTGAATTCTCAATACAATGGTCTCTTTGAGATCCATATGATGTAACTCTTTTGCGGTGTGTTTGTTGGGATCGATGAACTTTGAGTTTATGATCAGATCTATCTTTTTATATCCATGAAAGTATTTGAGTTTCTTTGATCTCTTTTATGCATGACCTCTTATAGCCTCGTATTTCTTCTCCGATATGTGGGTTTCGTTAGGCCAACTTGATCTACTTATCTTGCAATGGGAAGAGGTGCTTTGTAGTGGGTTCGATCTTACGGTGCTTGATCCCAGTGACAGAAGGGGAACCGACACGTATGTATCGTTGCTACTAAGGATAAAACGATGGGGTCTATCTCTACATAGATAGATCTTGTCTACATCATGTCATCGTTCTTATTGCATTACTCCGTTTCTCCATGAACTTAATACACTAGATGCATGCTGGATAGTGGTCGATGTGTGGAGTAATAGTAGTATATGCAGGCAGGAGTCGGTCTACTAATCTTGGACGTGATGCCTATGTAATGATCATTGCCTGGATATCGTCATGATTATTTCAAGTTCTATCAATTGCCCAACAGTAATTTGTTTACCCACCGTTTGCTATTTTTCTCGAGGGAAACCACTAGTGAAACCTACGGCCCCGGGGTCTCTTTCTCACATATTTGCCTTTGCGATCTACTTTTCTTTTGCATTTATTTTCAGATCTATTAAACCAAAAATACAAAAATACCTTGCTGCGTATTATTTCTATTTATTTTATTTGGCGTTCGATCTATCAATCTACTACAAATTTATCTCACGTCCGTTTGCCAACTTGAGGCGCCGTACCCGAAAGGGATTGACAACCCCTTTAACACGTCGGGTTGCGAGGATTTGTTATCTGCGTGCAGGGGTTGTTTATGTTGTGTTGCTTGGTTCTCCTACTGGTTCGATAACCTTGGTTTCATATCTGAGGGAAATACCTACTGCCGCTGTGCTGCATCATCCCTTCCTCTTTGGGGAAATACCGACGTAGCTTCAAGCGACATCATTGACCTTTTCTATCTTTGCCAATAAATGAGGAGCTACAAAAGGATTTAGTTTTTTCGTGTCAGAACTGATTACTCCTTTTTTCCTTTTTAAAGAGTGGCATTCTATGTCCAATATAATAATGATCAATGGAAAAAAGATAAAAAAATCCTTTAGCTGGATAAGGGGCGGACGTAGCCAAGTGGATCAAGGCAGTGGATTGTGAATCCACCATGCGCGGGTTCAATTCCCGCCGTTCGCCCATCGCATTATTGCAAATTCCAAAAATGCAATTTTCCATATTCCTAGTTACGTATTTACTTACGGCGGCGAAGAATAAAACTATCGCTATATTTTTTTCCTTTTCCTAGTTCTTCTTCCAAGCGCAAGATAACCCCAAGGGGTTGTGGGTTTTTTTTCTACCAATGGGAGCTTTCCCTTCACCGCTACCATCGGGGTGGTCCACAGGGTTCATAACTACCCCTCTTACTACGGGGCGTTTACCTAGCCAACACTTAGATCCGGCTCTACCCAAACTTTTTTGGTTCACCCCAACATTACCCACTTGTCCGACTGTTGCCAAGCAGTTTTGGGATACTAAACGGACCTCCCTAGATGGTAATCTTAAAGTGGTCGATTTACCCTCTTTTGCAATGAGTTTCGCTACAACACCTGCTGCTCTAGCTAATTGCCCACCCCTTCCACGTGTGATTTCTATGTTATGCATGGCCGTGCCTAAGGGCATATTGATTGAAGTAGATTCTTCTTTTCTCTCAAAAAACCCTTCCCAAACTGTACAAGCTTCTTCCAAAGCATACGGCTTTCTAGATGTATATGGCGATCTCTAGACAGATGGATCTTATATGAATCATATGATGAAGTACCACATGAGTGGATATATAGGAAAGGAATCCAAATCTGCCGAATCGCTCATGTTATGATCTTCTACATCCTAGGTCTCTGCGTTCCGTCATCTGGCTTATGTTCTTCATGTAGCATCCAGATCGAATGACTCTACGAAATTACATCGATACTTCCACATATTATGGGTAACGTAGGAGACATCCCTATTTTCCCTGGGGGTCTTAATTACCACTGCTTAGCTTTCAATTTGCCTCTGACCATCAAATTAAATGTGAATAACCCGTCCTCCTCTCTTTGAAACAAGGGGCGCTTCCGGTTCTGTGTGTGCTTCAAACAATTTTATCTTCTCCATATTACAAAATCTCTAGAGCCAATAATTTTCTATGAGGAACTACTGAACTCAATCACTTGCTGCCGTTACTCAACAGTTTTTTGTTGAGGTCTATCCCGTAGAGGTAGTCAAATTGGATCAGTGATCGTTCTAGGTTTCATCATAAACCTAATTGGTTACTTCCAATTACGTAAATCAATAGTTCAAACCGCACTCAAAGGTAGGGCATTTCCCATTGATATAGGAACTTTTGTACCAGAAACAATAGTATCTCCAATTATAGCCCCTCTGGGATGTAAAATATATCTATTCTCACCATCCCCATAGTGTATGAGACAAATGTATGCATTTCGATTAGGGTTGTATTCTATGGTTACAATTCTACCAGATATGTCTTTTTGATTTCGTCGAAAATCTATTTTACGGTATAGGCGCTTATGACCTCCCCCTCTATGCCTTGCGGTAATGATTCCTTTGGAATTACGACCTTTACCACAACGGTGTCGTCCATGGATCAAATTATTTCGTGGATTGGATTTCACTTGCCTGTCTACGGTTTCCTTGCGTGTGCTCGGGATAGGTGTTTTGTATAAATGTTTCGCCGTATTATTAAATATTCTCCTTTAGTTTTTTCTCTATCTAGAAGTGGAATAGAATAACATGGTTGAAGGATAATGATCATACGTCTGTAATGCATTGTATGGCCCAGAATAGGTCCTATTCTTCTACCTTTTCCAGGTAGTCAATGGCTATTCATAGCTACCACCTTAACACCAAGAAGAGTTCGACCCAATGCTTTATTTCTGTCTTAGTGAATCCCGATTCGACATTAAAAGTATATCAATAAACGATGTTTTTTTGTAAATACTGCGTATTTGATTCCATCCATAAATCGACTTTCCCTCCTATGCTCTGAGTTCCAGTATTGATAAGAATTCGAGTTCTTACTGTTCTTATGTTATGGTATGAATATACCATACCAATTCGCTATGTATGGATGATGGATGAGATTCCATGGATAGAGAGCCAGTTCCAATAGACTTATGGAATGTTCCCGTTCGTGTGCATCCAGCAGGAATTGAACCCACAAATTTACCAATTATGGGTTGGGCGCTTTAACCATTCAGCCATGGATGCTTAACAGGGATCATCGTACATCATAAATAACCAATTTTCATATAGAAAGACATATCATATGAAAATGGAATCGAAATATTCCGAGATGGCAAATATTTGGAGATGACTATGAAAATACCTCTCTGGATCCTCGAATTGAAAGAGAGATTGAGAGGGATCAAGAATCCTAATTCTCGCTATTTGGAATGGATCCAATTCTATTGAGTCTGACTCATAGTGAGCATTTCTCTTTAGCAAAGAATGACCTTGGTTATCAAAGGATTGAACAACCGGGATCCATTTACTTATGATACCTAGTTGGCATTGGTAACAAGGATCTAATGAATTATGAGTTTAATAGATCCTCTTTAGCAGAAAGACGTATATTCCTTGCTCATTATCAGATAATCACTTATTCCCAAACCTCGTGTGGGACTAATCATTTTAATTTACCATCTCATGGAAAACCCTTTTCGTTCCGCTTAGCCCTATCAGGTATTTTAGTGATAGGTTCTGTAGGAACTGGACGATCCTATTTGGTAAAATACCTAACGAAAAATTACGATTTTCCTTTCATTAAGTTACGAGGGCTTCTTATTCCACAAGAACGAAAGCTATGAATTTGTATGGATTTCAAGGCATATGCCCATGGTCATGGCCACATCCATGGCATGGTTCATAATAACATGTCCAAATTTGGCACACCCATTGGTGCTACCATGGCGGACAATGTTTGCATAGCAATAACATATTTTATGGAATAAAAATTTATTTTTCCATTTTTTTCAAGTGCTAGAAATGTATTTTTCTATGAAGTAAGTGCCAGAAATAAGTTATAAAATTGTGCCATTTTTCATCCAAACTAGACCACATTGGATGCACACTGCCCAAGTTTCATGAATAATCTAGTTTTATTTCTATATTTCATACATTTACTGAATTTCTAGAGATTTATCAAAACTTGGTCAAATATGAACTACAGGTGTCATGTATCTTAGTCTTGAAAATGGAAAGAAAAAAAATCATGTTTAGCTTGTGAATTTGTGGTGTAGGCACTAGGCACAACCAAAGTTGGAATTCCCAACCATCTGCTAGGATTCGTCAACCCTGCAAGTTTGGCCATATTTAAAAAAACAAAGACAATGAAAAAAGCCTCAAAAGATGAAATCCTTGTGCATGGAGCCCTTTTGTGTGAACTACTTACTAGGAAAATTCATAGACTTGCAATAAAACAAGTTCAAAAAAACTTCACAAAATGGCATATCTACCATGAACTTGTATGGATTTCAAGGCACCCATGGTCATGGCCACATCCATGGCATAGTTCATAATAACATGTACAAATATGGCACACTCGTGGGTGTTACCATGGTGGACAATTAACTTTTGCATAGCAATTATATATTTTTGGAATAAAAACCTATTTTCCATTTTTCAGATGTTAGAAATGTCTTTTTTTGTGAAGTTGGTGCCTGAAATAAGTTATAAAATTGGGTCTTGACATTTTTCATCCAAAGTAGACCACATTGGATGCACACTGGCCAGGTTTCATGGATTATCTAGTTTTATTTCTACATTTCATCCATTTCCTGAATTTCTAGAGATTTATCAGAACTTGGTCAGATTTGAACTATATGTATCATGTATCTTGGTCCTGAAAACTAGAAAAAAAAATGATGTTTAGCTTTTGAATTGGTGGTGTAAGCACTGGGCACAACAAAAGTTGAAATTCCCAACCATCTTCTAGGATTGGTCAACCTTGTAAGTTTGACCACATTTTGGAAAAAAAAGTAAAGAAAATGAAAAATGCCTCAAAAATGAAATCCATGTGCATGGAGCCCTTTTGTGTGAACTAGTTACTAGGAAAAATCGTAGGCTTGCAATAAAACAAGTTTGAAATTTTTTTCAAAAAATGGCCTATCTACTATTTACTTGTATGGATTTCAAGGCATATGCCCATGGTCATGGCCACATTAATGGCATAATTCATAATAACATGTCCAAATTTGGCCCACCCATGGGTGTTATCATGGTGGACAATGTTTGCATAGCAAATATATATTTTTGGAATAAAAACTTACTTTTCCATTTTTCAAGTGCTCGAAATGACTTTTTTGTGAAGTGCCTGAAATAAGTTATAAAATTGGGTCTTGCCATTTTTCATTCTAATTAGACCACATTGGATGCACACTTCCCAATTTCATGAATTATCTTGTTTTATTTCTATATGTCATCCATTTACTGAATTTCTAGAGATTTATGATAACTTGGTCAAATTTGAACTCAAGGTGTCATGTATCTTGGTCCTGAAAATTGGAAAAAAATCATGTTTACCTTTTGAATTGGTGGTGTAGGCACTAGGCACAACCAAAGTTGAAATTCCCAACCATCTGCCAGGATTTGTCAACATTGCACGTTTGACCATATTTTGAAAAAAAAAGAAAAATGAAATCTTTGTGCATGGAGCCCTTTTGTGTGAACTAGTTACTGGTAAAAAATCATAGACTTGCAGTGAAAAAACTTTGAAAAAAAACTTCAAAAAATGGCCTATCTGCTATGAACTTGTATGGATTTTAAGGCATATGCCCATGGTCATGGCCACATCCATGGCATAGTTCATATTTACATGTACAAATTTGGCACACCCATGGGTGCTACCACGGCGGACAATGTTTGCATGGCAATTATATTTTTTTGGAATAGAAACTTATTTTTCCATTTTCAAGTGCTAGAAATGACTTGTTCTGTGAAGTAAGTGCCAGAAATAAGTTATGAAATTGGGTCTAGCCATTTTTCATCCAAACTAGACCACATTGGATGCACACTACCCAAGTTTCAGGAATTATCTAGTTTTATTTCTATATTTCATCCATTTGAGATTTATCAGAACTTGGTCAGATTTGAATTACAAGTGTTACGTATCTTAGTCCTGAAAAATGGAAAAAAATCATGTTTAGCTTGTGAATTGGTGGTGTAGGCACTGGGCATAACCAAAGTTGAAATTCCCAACCATCTGCTAGGATTCGTCAACCTTTCAAGTTTGACCACATTTTGAAAAAAAATCAAAGAAAATGAAAAGGCCTCAAAAAATGAAATCCTTGTGCATGGTTCCCTTTTGTGTGAACTAGTTACTGGGAAAAATCATAGACTTGCAATAAAACAAGTTTGAAAAAAAACCTTCACAAAATGGCCTATCTACAATGAAGGTATGGTTTTTCTGTAAAAACCAAAAATAAGCAGAAAACAACAATCGGTACTAAGCACTGGATTAATATGTTAGTCCATAGAAACAATATAAAAGTGCACCAAAACTATTTAGAACTTATTTAAATATAACATGAATACTTCATAAATTATTGATCTGTTGGAGACGTGTTTCAGGGCCAACTTAGTTTCCCACAATAAGCAGATAACACATTCGTTTACATATCATGAGAATAATTCTATAGCTGGCCGAATGAGCTCTACTAAGGCCTCCTTTGGTTTGTAGGAATTTCATAGGATAGGATTTTCAAAGGAAAAAAATTCCAATGGAGCCCTTTGGTTTGTAGGAATGGATTCCTATTCCTATGTAGGATAGGGTCCAATCCTTCACATTTCAAAGGAAAAAAACATTAGCCTAGACTCAATGGAAAAACTCCTATCCTATGCATCAAATGACATCTCTTTCTTCATCGGAATTAAGATGCATGTCATCTCACTTCCTATGAAATTCTTATTCCTACAATATTCCTATCCTATGAACCAAAGGAGGCCTAAATGGTTTCTTTGATTCGCATGATTCTAAAAACATATGAATAGAAAAACATAGGATTTTTTTGGCGGATGGAAAAACATAGGATTATAATGTAATGCACATTTGAATCCTGCAAGATTCTCATTTATTTTACTGTATCATAGAAAAAAATTGAAGAATTATTTCCAAAAGGTTGGAGTGGATGCTAAAGTTACTATGAAATGTGGTGCAAAAGAATCCTTAATTAGGAAAAATGCCTGCATGATTCAATCATATGAATCAAACAAACAATTTAGGGAAAAAATCCTACGGATTATATTCCTCCAAAATTCCTTTGAATTAAAGGGCCCATTAGGTTTTTTGCGGGAAACAAGCCATTAGTTTTGAGTTATAAAGCTATTCTAAAACGAATATTGTCGATGTTTTTGTTGATTTTACGCAACCTCTTCACGAGTGATCCTAGGCGGCAACTTGATACTACTCGATTAAGAGGCTAAGGGTCTTTCCCACTTTTCTAAAAAGGTGGCAATGCATGATATGTATGAAATCTGATATGCTTGCTTGAATACTACTCCTTCGTTTTAATAAGTAAGGTTTCGATGGCTCTTTGCCAGCTCATCAGCACCGTAGAGGAGGTCGGGAAATCTCTTTTGGAGTGCTGGATCTGGTTGTTTCTATTGTTATGCAGGTGATCGTCGAAGGTGTCTTTAGACGGAGTAGATGCCGCCGCTTCGTATCTCGTACTGTAGTTCCTTTCATGACTTACGACTTTCGACCAGCTTCGGCATCCACAGGAAGGCTTGTGAGGTTATGTCTCCCTAGGTTTATCTGGTCGTATCTAGGTTGTTCATCCCACCCTCTTCGTTGTCGCCTTCTTCAGGGTGACAATCTATTTTCCAGACCGTTGTCGTCGGTATCTTCTAACTATAACTGGACTTCTCGGCCGCTGCATCAACAAAGTTTTCTTGGCTCCGATGGTGTTTCAGTGGTTCGGAGGTGGCATCGAGCTTCCCTCACGATGCGCCAATAGCGAGTCTGAGAGGAGTTTCCCCAATGGCCGGTGTGTAATTTATTAATTTTGTCCAGATGCAGTTGTAAGGGTTGGTCAACTTTAATATATGTTCTTCAGAAACACTAAAAATCTTGACGTCAAACTTTTAGGCATGGCAAATCTAACGTTTTTATGGCAATGCATATTGGCGTGATTATGACAAATTTAGTCTAAAAGCACGGCAATTTTCAGACAAAAAATGAACTGAGACGAGCTTGTCATGCTCGCCAACTAAATTTTCCATCATCGGGGAACATAATTTGCCATAAAAAATGTTCGATTTGTCATGGTTAAAAATCTAACGTCAGATTTGCAGTGGAATCCGTGATCTTTGTTATTTTCTCATAAAAATATAATCCAGATATCAGTGTAAAAAACTAGGAGTAGTATATATTTTAAAACCATTGCATTATTAGATGTTCTTTATAACGGCATAGTAGGTAATGTAATTCCCGCAAAAAAAAGTAATGTTATTCCCAAAAAAAATAGATAATGTTATCGCAAGTTTGGCCAGTGCAGGTGAGCCCGCTGACCGTCCGTCCCACAGAAACTCGCAAGAACCGAGGGCAAAAACAGGAAAAAAATAACTTCGGTCCCCACATCGCCGCGCACCGCCTGCCTAACGCACCGTGTCGACCGCTCCACCACACGTAGGACGAAGGGAGCCGGAGAAGCCCAGACAGCCTCCTTGCCGCCAGCGAGCCGCCGTGCAATGCCGCAATAGGAATCACGAATGTCCCGAAGGTGCCACCCTCCGTCTGCGTCGCGGTATAATCCAATCGAATCCATCCGTTTGTGGGACTTGGGAATTCCGTTATTCTTCAGATCAGGTGAGCTTAATAGCCTAGCCCCTGAACTGTGATCCGGTTCTTGGTTTCGCTCGATCTGATTGGAATCTGCGAGCAATTTTGCTTTCTTTATTTTGTCGCCTCAATTCTAGGAGTTTGACGCTCCTGTTGGGCAATCCGATTGGACAATGTTGGAGTTACACTTGTAGCAAATCTTGCAGAGGACACCCCATTTTGTGCGAGCTTTGGCCATGCTGTTGAATGTCCCAATTTTACCGTTTCAGATCTCAGAGTTTGCCCTGGTAGACATATGGGATCCCTAGATAATATATCTCTGCGTTCTTCTCATGGAAATGTAGATTGGATTTTCGATTCGTCACAAAGAAATAGGGGGTGTAAAAATGCCCCCTTCATTCCCCGAAGATTTGTCATGTGTGTGTCATACACTTGCACATGTATTCTAATCTGTTTATTTTGTTTCGCAGGTAGGATTTGTCAGGCTGGTGACGACTGAAGGTGATTCACTTGAGCTCGTGTTGGAAGAGGCAATTGTCTAGTGACAAAGTCACCACTGCGTCGTCCCAGGTTCATTTGCTCGGTTCTGATGAGAGTGGTGGGTTGCAGACTGGTTTCATTCGACTCCTCCGTGTTCCGATATCCGAAGCGTGATGAAGAGAGGGACTCTGTCTTCTCTAACATTCCTCTTTGAGTCTGAACCAGTCTGTCGATAGACCATCATAAAAATTCAGGCTTTGTGCTTATATAATGGAAGAGAGGAGTGTTTTGACCCAGCGTTATGAAATCGGGAGGCAATTAGGACAAGGCACCTTTGCAAAGGTATACTATGCTCGCAATCTAGCAAATGGTCAGTCTGTTGCCATAAAAATACTCGATAAGGACAAGATCTTGAAGGTTGGTCTCGTGGATCAGATAAAGAGGGAGATCTCGATAATGAGAATTGTAAGGCATCCGAATGTTCTGCAGCTTTTTGAGGTAATGGCTACCAGGAGCAAGATTTACTTCGTTCTGGAGTACGCTAAAGGCGGTGAGCTTTTCAACAAATTAGCCAAGGGGAAGCTTACTGAGGAGGGGGCAAGGACATATTTTCACCAGTTGATCTCTGCTATAGATTATTGCCACAGTAGAGGTGTTTACCATCGTGACTTGAAGCCTGAAAACCTACTAGTGGATGAGTATGGGACCCTTAGGGTCTCTGATTTTGGTTTAAGTGCGCTAACCAAGTCAAAGTGGCGAGATGGTCTGCTCCACACCGCATGTGGAACTCCGGCTTATGTTGCTCCGGAAGTGCTCAGCAGGAAAGGCTACAACGGTGCAAAGGCAGATGTATGGTCTTGTGGAGTGATTCTGTTTGTTCTTGTTGCCGGTTATCTTCCTTTCCATGAAAGAAACCTTATGGAGTTGTATAGAAAGATTGCTAAGGCTGAGTACAGATGCCCTCGTTATTTTTCCACTGAGCTGAAGGAGCTCCTTAGTGGGATCCTTGATCCAGATCCTAATACTAGAATGTCCATCGCAAGGATAAAGAGAAGTCCTTGGTATAGGAAGCCGGTTGAGAGAACACCACTGAGAAAAGACAAGACTTATGCGAGTGAAGCTGCTGCGTCTGGCCTTGCACGTCGCAACAGTTCCGATGGACCGGCGAGCATGAATGCATTTAATATCATTTCCCTCACTCCTGGGTTCGATCTATCTGGTTTGTTCGATGAAAGATATAGCCAAAGGGAGGCCCGGTTTGCTTCCAATGAGCCGCCAGCAGCTGTATTTGTGAAGCTGGAGGAACTTGCCCAACGCATGAAGCTTAAAGTTACAAAGAAAGACAATGGAGCGATGAAATTGGCCGCACCGAGGGAAGGAAAGAAGGGTACTCTTGAGTTTGAAGCAGAAATCTATGAGCTCACGTCGTCTTTTCTCTTAGTCGAGTTGAAGAAGACCAATGGTGACACTATGGAGTACCAGAAACTGTTGAAAGAAGACATTAGGCCATCACTCAAGGACATTGTTTGGTCATGGCATGGCGATGTTCAGCAGCAGGCACAGCTACCTCAGGATCCACAGTGGCCACCACAGCAGCAGGCACAGCAACCTCAGGATCGACAGTGGCCGCCGCCGCTCCCACCACAGCGGTTAGAACATTTAGCTGCAAATGCCCCACTGCCACAATAATCTAACTGAAATCGCTATCGAACACACACATATTTCATGGTGAGACCCACAACCATATTTGCCTCTTAGATTAGTAAATGTGCTTGCAGTTCTCACCTAGATGTCTACCATTGTTGGGAACGAAGGCTTGGTTTTTCCCCATTTCTGTAAAATTGTTTTTGAATATACAGAAATGGTGCCTCTTCAGATTGTTATCGCTGCAGAAAACAGTGATTTGTAATTTTGGGGTATAATGATGGTTGCATTTAAGTTCTGTAGGATTCTCCTATTGGGTTGTTTTATTATTTGAGAAATACATCTCCTTCTGATAATATATGACTGTTGCGATTTGTGAACTGATACTTAAGAAACTATCAGCGCTTGTTAGCATGCTCTGTGGCAACCAGGAGGAAACAGTAAGATGTTGGCCTTTGACTCATGCCCTACCAATTTTCATCAACCATTAACCAGCCAAACAAAATTGGCTAGAGGAAATAAAATGGCAAGGCTTGTTGAAAGGGAAGAACCCGAAACAAAAAAGACGAGGAAGAAAACGCTTCTCCCTCCCTCCCCGAGGCGCTCCCGAGGGCGCCCCCAGGAGGAAACCCTAGCGTCGCCTCCCCGTCCCCCTCCCTCGCCGCCGCCGGGGGCGTCGCCGGCCTAAGGCCGCGTGGCGTTGGCGACGGCGGGGCGGCTCCCTCCGATGCGCAGCTGGTGGCATCGCGGGGCGCCTCCCCTCTTCTTGGTGGCGTCGGGTTGGCCCTGCTCCGGCCCTTTCCCTCATACCGGCGTCCTGTGGCCGCCGGCGCCGCCTCCTCCCCTCCCTCCAGCGCGTCTAGGGGCTCCGGTACCCAGGGGTCGGCTGGCGGCGGATCTGGCCTCCTGCTCTGTCCTGGATGGTGGTGGTTGGCGGGGGCAACGGATCTGGGCATCCCTGCTCAAATCCGGTGGATTGTGATGGTAGGCGATGGCAGGGGTGGCCGGCGGCCCTGATGTGGTGGTGGTGATGCGACTGGTGTTCTCGGTGCTCTGGTGCGGAGTGGTGGGGCTCCAGGCGGATCTAGCCAGGGCGTGGAGGCATTGGTGCTGTGGTGGTGGCAGATCAGCTGCAGCGGTGATTGGCTTCTTCCGGCGTCGGCTCGTCTGTAGGCGGTCTGTGTCGGCCTTCGACCCCTTTCCTCGTCGCCTGGCCGTTACTTTCGTCGAAGGGTCGGCCATCTCCCGGCTGCGGTCCATCGCTCGTCTCGCGCCTAGCAGCAGGACTGACCTTGTCTCGCGCCTGGTAGCAGGACTGAGCTCGTCTCGCACCCAGCAACAGGACCATGCTCGTCTCGCGCTCAGCGGCAGGACCGAGCTCGTCTCGCGTCCGGTGCCGCGGGACGGGTCGATGGAGGCCAATTTTGGCCGACCCATTGGGTCTCGGCACTGGGGGCCGCCCAGGGGTGCGAAAAGGCGGGTCCTTTTCGCTCGTGTCTTTGGTTGGGGTAGCGGCGGCCCTGGTAGTGGTTCCGCGGTGCTCATGGGCAGAGCCCGCAGCTTGGTGCTGCTCGATTGCCATGGCCGTGTGGGCGGTGTGGTAGCCGGGATGTGGCGTTTGATGGCGGTGAGTGATCGCCGGGGTGAAAACCCGCTCTATCTTCGGACGGACCGGCGGCAGCAAAGCTCATTCCCTTCTTAAAGGCGTCGTCACGGCTCTCATTGTCCGTCGTATTGCTCCAAGAAAAACTCTATCCTCAGATCGAGCGATGGCGGCGCTACAGTGTCATCCCTTTTTTAAAGGCGCCGCCTTGAAGCCCACGGTTCATCATATGCAGCTTCACTTATTCGCGATGGCATGTTCAAGGCTATCGCTTGCAGTGCTAGGGATGGTGTTGCTACGCTCAGCGCCTATGTGTGTTGTGGGGGCGTGCGTTTGTACTAGGACAAGAATTGTAAAGTTTCATATGATGCTACTATTCATGTATTTCATTCAAAGGAATGGAGCAAGAGAAAACTGTAGGATTTTTTATCTTAAATGTCACTTTCAAAGAAAAATCATAGAAATTTTAATATCCACTTGGCCCTCCTTTTCAAATTCAAGGCAAAAGCCTTTTTCGGTAATAAAATGGCAAGATCTGTGCAAGGATTGCGAGGCACTGGCAAGATTACAAGATTTTGGCAAACAAGCAAGCGAAAGCCAAGTATTATAGCACTATTGGTAGGGCAAATTTGGCCACCAACAGATCAAGCCATTTCTTGTGACAATGGCTATCATATATGCCCGGTGCAACTAGTTTAGATGCATTTAACCATGCAAACCAAACATAATCAGGGACTAAATAGCACTAGGTCAGACAGTACATTACATGAATAAATAGTACCATCAATTTAAACCTCACTGATAAAAATCAAGATACAAAGTACATCAACAGACAGCTCAGACACACATGCAGAGTTTCAGGGAAGCCTCTCCAGGAATTCAGACAAAGCGGAGAACAGATCAGGACAGCGCATGCCACAATCAGCTTGTCCAACGCCAATCCATGTTGTGATTAGATGATGCGAACAATGCCATCCCTTATCATTATCCTGTTTGCATCTTGCATCCTCTGAAAAACGCAGAGAAATGAATTTTAATATCCCAGATATAAAGAAGCGAAGTGTATCGGTGCCTCACTGAAGAAAACCCTGAATTAAACCATACCTCCAGGATGAACTCTACTTGGCCTCTAGTGTAAGCAACAGCTGCATCTCTGTTGACTGTTTGCTCAACTTCATCAATGGACATTTGATCAACATGGTTTGCCAGCACATGCTGTCCAAGAATTGCCTCAAATGCTTCCATTCTGCACATTACAAAATCACAAGGGAAACAAAACAATTCAGCCACAAAGAAGAGTCAAACAAGAAGGTTCAAATTTTGCAAATTTCAGGCAAAGCAATGACCTCTGTGAAGAAACATCCTGATCATTTGATGCATTGCCTGAGCCTCCATCAACATCCATTGGGTCGTTGCCAGAGCTGCGAAGAGGAAGAGTACAGAAAAAGCACATGAGGACATAGTATTCAAGATTGCAAACAATTATTTGTGGTCTTTTCAATTTGCAGCAAAACAGTAAATTGCTTTCATGAGTTTGCACACCTAGCTAAATGTGTTAAACATGTGTGATGTGCAGTGTTTTGGGCTTTTGGCATACCAAGTTGTGTCAAGACATTGGTTAGCCATGATTGTTACTGCTTCTGAGTATTCAGTAAAGCTCTCTTTATCAAAAAGTAGAGAGTACTTCAGTGAAATCTAAAGCTCTGTAAAGCGGAGTTGATGTTCTATCTTCGTTCTGATTGGATTGCATGTCAACAAAAAAATCCTAATATGCGGCTTAGTTACCTCCATTGAACATTCGTTTGGCTACATAAAGGGGGATGGATGGAGTTCAATTCTCTAACAAAATAACTCGCATTCTCAGGACTACAGTTAAATAGAGACAGGCTATTTTCTGGAAAAGTCCAACTGAGAGGGGCCATTTCCATATTAAAAAGGATGACTCGGTTCTTAATAAAGAACACTTGACACTGCATAAAGCTGTAAACTCACCTTCCATGCACGTCTGCATTGCCACCGCTTGCGCCTCCAGGCACATCTACATTATCACCATCTGCACCTGCATCTTGTTCAGCTTGTTGTTTCTCAGTCGCCCTCTGCTCACGGTCTTCCATGTCAGTCAATTCCTTATGGAATATTGCAAAATTCAGAACTTGCAGTGCAGCCTCGACATCAATTTTAAGAACCTGCAACAAGATACAGGTGATGTCACTATATTTTCTCAACGAAAATTGTACTGTGTCTGCTATCTTTCAAACTAATGAATACAGCTATTTCCAAAAATAGAACGGTAGCCTAATCTTATAAACAAGCATCACAAGCACAATGCTTCTCTAGATAGTTGTTGGAGGTAACTTGCTTTGGTAATTGGATTTGTATGGAGCAAAATACCTCGTGTCTCAGTTTCATCTTTGCATGGGCAGTAGATAGACGAATTATTGTTTCCAGCGTCCTCGCAGTAATTGGAAGGGTACCTCCACCAGACTATAAAAATGCAAGTATGAGGCACTGACAACCATAAACACATACCATAAACAAGAAAGGACCCATGATCACCTTTGCATTTGCACCACCATCTCTGAGCTCAGCATATGTAGTTGCAATGTGGTCAGATGCCTGGAAGAGCACAAAATGTTTAGATTCTAAAGCTAATGACTCATTCTTTTACACACATTGTTGTTTTCCTTGTATTCTATGGCAGGCGACTCCCCAGATTTCAAAATATAAGGCACATTTGACTTTTCACAGTTTCCAATGCAGGACTTTGACTAAAATTTCACTTATAAAATGCTTAAGAAATAAGTGAAAAACATGACACCCAAAGTATTTTACAGGATAAATAGAACAATACCCATTCTTACATGCTAAATCCTTACACTTTCATAAATACCATAAACTTATGTGCCTTATCTTATGGAAAAGCAGGAGTATTATGCTAACACATGAATATTTTCACATGCAATAGAAAAGGCTACCAACAAAGCAAAAAACAGAAAAGTAGTATTGTACACAGCATAATTGTAATCAGAGATTGTACTCAATGATGGAGGCAGTGGGAACTGCTACTAGTTATACACATTAGTAACAACAAATGGAGCTGATAGACTAGAAGAATATCTCATCTCATATGCAAAGTTACCTCATCAGTGAGCCTAGGCTGAATAAGGTTCTTTGCATAATGTATATATTTCTTCAGGAATTTGATAGTCAGCCTGTCCTGTTTGGCCTTCTTGCCCCGCCTTCTATCCTGCCCATGCAGCATTCTATCATATTTAACAAATATGGCTGCATTGGCATCACCATCTTCTTCTTCAGCACATCCTGCTTTATCAAAAGACCTTGCTCCTGCAGTTAACAGGTTTATTTTATTTAATTTAGCACTTGGAAAGAACTGGAATGCCCTGAAATAAATCTCACTGTCATGTAAACCACAAAATTACCTCCATCATCAGCGCAGTATCTATGCATCCGTGCAACATGTTCCGAAATCTGGCGATCGATCTCAGCATCCATTTGATCAAGAACAATAAAAAGCAAATCAAAACGAGAGAGCAGTGAATCTGGAAGCCCAATGTTCTTTGTTGGTGTTATTGAACGATCATACTGTCATGCAACCAAAAATTATCATCAGAAAACATAAATTTTACCAGTAGAATGACATTAACAGCACAGAAAAGAACTTGCAAGAACTTACAGATCCATATATTGGATTTGCTGCAGCAATTACACTACATCTCGCATTGAGCGATGCATGTATTCCTGCCTTGGCAATGGTCACAGTTTGCTGTTCCATAACTTCGTGTATAGCAACTCGGTCTTGATCATTCATCTTATCAAACTCATCAATGCAGACAACGCCACGATCAGCAAGAACCATGGCACCAGCCTCAAGCCTTCTTTCCCCTGGACACAGGCATTTGGTTAGAACTTGTACAAAAACCAAACACAAGTGTATGGACAACTGCAGCAACTTACCAGTCTCTTGGTCAGAAGTGACAGCAGCAGTCAAACCAACACCAGATGAACCCCTTCCAGTTGTTGATATAGCCAATGGGGCTATGTTCATAACAGCTCTCAGAAGCTGGGACTTGGCAACAGAAGGATCTCCCACCATCATCATGTTAATATCTCTGCATATGAAAGATACATGATGAGCATTACAACCAATGAAAACATATAGCAGCAGCAATTATCTGGTGTATAAACACTAACCCTCTCAAGTGAGTTCCATTTTTCAAATTCTTCTCAACACCACCAAGCATTAAGAGTACAACTGCCTTCTTTATCCAGATATGGCCATAAATTGATGGAGCAAGTGAATTCCCCAGCAAGTCAAATGTATCATTTCTCCTTGATATTTCTTTCATTCGCTTCAGATCTTCCCGAGTATAGACAGGCGCATTTGCCTCTTTGTTCAGAAGTGAAACATTATTAGCAATAAGGACAGTCCTGTAGGTATAGAAATACAAAACCACATCAGATCACACCAACTAGATATTTTAAATTTGACTTCTGTGAAGGCAGTAGATAGACTAACCTGAAGACACCACTAACACTGCCCTTGCTTTTCCCTGGAAGAGCCTTGTATAGACCAACAATTGAGACACGGTCACCTGGCTTACAACAATCTACAAGATCATCTTCCACAATAACATCCACAGTTCTTGGGAGCTGTCCAGGGGCAGCATTTTCAGGCACCTCTTGCATGGACAATGTCTGGTGATCCTTGTATTGACACATCCCATACTCGGTGACCAACAAATTGCCATTTTCATCCTAAGCAATTCAGATTTTAGCCATACAACATGGAAGAGGCTTCCTTGAATCAAAATAAATGGAAATAGAACATAAAAGCATACCCTAGTTGGATAAACTGAACCAGTAGGTAAGCCTACAAAAGATGTGATGTCCCTGTATTCACGTGACATAAAAGCCGCGGTGGCAGGGCAGTAGTGAACACTCTTAACAACCTTCGGCCTTACCAGAGAGCCTATTATTTAGAAAATAAAAGAACATTAGCACCAGGGGAGTAAAGACATTACACCAAAATATTATGTTATCTTCATCATATAAAATACTCATGAATTATGTAGATGCTGGCACCTGACAAGGATTTCACATGCCTAGTTAGCTACACTTGGATTGCCATCTGGTCAGTTAAATTGGCTGCACTCACACCACAAGTGCAAAACTAGATGTTTAATGTACTAATCAAGTGTCTGAGAAAGCTTAACATCCACATTATGGTGGTATCTGCACTGCCTTAAACCTAATACGGGCGACAGTTTATCTCTCTTTGATTTATTTGGCTGTTCCACGATTTCAACCCTAGATCTATTCCCCACGAGAAAGAGAAATGCTAGAATACGACAGGAACTTTCCGATAATTTCTGACCAGTTTAATTAATACTAATACAAGATTGACATCATGAATCACATCAACTGAACGGCATAAAACCAGATTACGGTGGGGAGAAAGGGATTCAATTACATTTGGTGACGATGCCCTCGACGCAGACCATGGTGCCGATGAAGGAGGACATAAGGTCCCTGGGCGTGACCCTGTGGAAGCCAAACGGCCCGGTGAACCCGACGAGCACGCGCTCCCCTTCCTTGAGGAACTTGGGATCCAGGTTCCTGGCCACCTCCGTCACGGCGTCCGACGCCGGCTGCATGAACTCCCCGGGGCTCCGTATCACCCTACAGATTCAACAAAATGGGTCACCACCGAATCGACCGGGCAAATCGGCCGCGCACGAGTGGAGGAGAAAGGGAGGCGGGAGGGGGGGCTGACCTGCGGGCGAGGTCGAGGTTATGGTTGCGGAGGTCGTCCATGCCGATGGTGAGCCGGTGGCGCTTGCTCTGCACCATGTCGCGCACGGCCTGCATGTACACCCCCTTCCCGACCTGCGGAAGCGGCAGAGGGGCAAAACGTCATAAAGGAGCCGGGCGAGCGACCGGGGGGGAAGGGGGCAAGGGGGATGCGCGCTTACGTCTTGGTCGAGGAAGTCGAGGAAGGCGCGCTTGTTGGCCGCCATGGCCTCCTCGTTGACGTCCATGGCTGCCGCCGCCGCCGCTGCTTCGGGGGTGGGAGGGGAGAGCGGGAGGGAGAGGGGAGATGCGAGTGGGGAATGTGGCGGCGGGGTCTGGGGATGGGTTTGGATTTGGGGACGAAAGGGGGCGCGTTTTAGGCGGGAGGGGGCGGGAGATGCTGGCGGGAAGGGTGCGTTTTCGCGCGCTCTGGAGCGGCCACCGACTGGACCACGTGTGGGCCCCACGGATCGATTCATGGGCCGGAAATGTAACTGTCCTACTGGGCGGATCCTCTCCCTGTCTCCTCTCACTCACCAGGACCTGGGCCACGGGGATCCGGGCCGGTGCTATTTTGCTAAGGGTGCGGCCCATCGACGGCCGTTTACCACATTCGGCCCAGAATACCACGGCCTGGACCCCTCAAGAAAAAAAAAGTATCCCACGGCCTGGAAAAGTGGAGGTCCCCCAACTCTGTCGAGCTCCAACCGGCCAGATTTGTCAACGCCGGCGCCGGGATTGAGTTGTATTGCGAGACTCCAGGATTGAGCGATGTACCGGAGAGGCGAGGCCAGGGCGACAACTTGGAACGAGGCCGCTGCGGCCAGTACCGGCGAGGGATCCAGGGCTCTCCACCGACACAGGGAAGAGGAAGCAACACGACGGCGCATCCACGCTTCAAACCACAGATAAACCTGGGTAAGTACTCTCACTTCCTCGGGGCATTTCTAACTGATCCTACGGAGGATCCGCCGAGTAAACTCTTAGTGAGGTATTTTTACTCCATTAAGATTTAGACGGACCTAACCGATCTCCTATATAATAGGGTGAAAATCAAATATGTGTAAGTTCAACCTAGTTTCGACCGAAATTTGAATAAATTAAACATAAGTTTAACCTAGTCGAACACATTGTCTTGACAACCAAACTTTAAACATAAATTCAAACTTAAACTACACTAAACCCTAATCTAGACTACTCATCATCATCATCCTTGCCATTGTAGAGGCCAGTCTTGCCTCGACATGCCACCGCCCATTGGGTTCAGGCCAATGTTGTCGTCGCCGAAGTCGGGGAAGATGCGCCGCCACTCCTAGGCGTCAAACTCCTTCTCCGTGCCACTTACTCCTCGTCGTCGGAGATGACGATGACCTCGCCGTTGACCGCCCGCCCCGCCTCCACGAGCCCGGGGTACTGGCGGCGGAGGTCTGCCATGTACTCCTCGTCGGCGGCCTCTGACGCGACGTTCTTCCTCGCCTCCTGGTCCTCCCGAGCCATCACCGAGGTCACCACACCCGGCGTCGACGGGACGAGGTGGACCGGCGCCGTCCCAAACGGGAAGTTTAGACACGCCGCCGCACCATGGAGCCGAACTTGCCACCGGTCGTACCGAGCGTGGCGAGCTCCACCGTGTGGAACGACTCGATCCACTTTTTGGTGTGGGTCTCGCAGTCGGTGATCTCCGTAGCCCAAGTCCCTCACGCTCGCTAGCGGGCGCCGAGGTATTTCCTCTGCGGTTCCCACGACGGAGGGAGCTCGGGGAAGTCGGCGATGTGGCGGGCGGTGGCCGCATTAGAGGGGCGGCGGCTGCTTAAGGACGCGCCGCTTGAAGACGAACCGCGAGCGTGGCGGCGCGGATCCGCGCTGTGGATCGGCGGCGGGGAGCGATGGCGATGGGATCCGGCCATGGGAATGTAGGGGCGCCAGGGAACGACGGAGGGAGTCGCCGGCGGCGGGGGATCGGGAGGAGAAGAGGAAGAGGAAGCGAAGTGAATTTTTTTTACTCGGCCGCCGAACGGTGGAGTAAATATAGAGGCGGCGGCGTGGCTGAGGACTATTTATTCTCCACCAGCGCCGATTAGGGATCGGCTAGGTCCCAGCTAGAGAAGTAAAACCGGGTTTTATTTTTCTAAATGGTTATTGGGATCGGTTAGAAATACCCTCAGTGAGTCCCGGGAGAGAGAATTTACAGGTTATCACACCAAAATTTTGGGAACCAGGATCAGCTGCTAAACATCCACCTTGATCATATAGCATATACCAACTAATTACACATGTACTACTAGTACTCCGGTTGTGAATTGTGGGCCGAACCAGGAGCACCATTTATTCCGGTTGTAAAAACACAGCTTAATAAAGTACTACGGCCTGGGAAGATAACTAACTACACTACACTACCCTACACGACCTTGGTGCAGGAGGATGCCCGGGCCTGCTGCCTCTTCTTCCTGTGCTTCTGCCTGGCCAGGAGCAGCGCGTACACCACGAACCCCAGCCTGCGCCGCCTGGGGTGGAACTGCTTGCGGGACGCGCCGTCGTGGTCGATCCTCATCGGCGAGTACATCTCGTACTTCTGGCTCAGCATCTGCCCCAGCGACACCTTCTTCTTCTTCGTTGAGCTCGCCGTCTTACCAGCAGTCTTCCCGGTGGTGGCAGTTTCGAACTCACAGTCGAGCTTCATGCTCAGGATCTGCCCGATGGACATCGCCTTGGTGCTCTTCGGCGTGGTGGCCACCAGGCTCAGGCCGTTCACGTCGTAGATCCCCGTGCCCGCCGCCTTCCGGGGTGTCACCGGCGTTGCCGAGGTCTTGAACTTCACAGCATTATTGCTGTTAATGTTACCGGTCGGTCGCCAGTTCAGGATTATTTGGTCAGACCGCAGCCTCCCGAGCGCATCTTCGGCTGCGAGCTTAGCTTTGTTTGCGGCCTCCTCCCTCTTCAGGGCCTCCTCCAGAACCTTCCTGCTGGACTCGACAGCGGCCATTGCCTCGTCCACTCTTTCCAAAACTTCTGCCTTGCCCTGGTTTGCCTGATCGAGCTCCTGCATTGCCGCGTCTATTCTGTTCCTAGAGGCAACCTCTGCTTCTTCCGCTTCGCGCAGGAGCTTGGAGTGTTCTTCGACAGAAAGTGTGACGTCACATGTAGCACTCTCCGGGTCCTCCACGTTGCGTCGTTTTCCCATCTCCGCGAGGGCATAAGCTTCCCCCCTCCTTGAGGCTTCCTTCAACTTTTCGGCCATGACAATCCTGAACTGAAGAGTCTTCGCCTTAGACCTCGTGTGCTCAATTGTGGAAGTTAATTCACCAATCTCGAGCTTCGAATCCTCGACCATCTTCCTGTGCTTGTCTTTTTCAGCATTCAACTGCTTCATCTGCAGCCATATGTCATAAGGTTCCAGCACAGGTTTCGGGTCTTTTGCTGCTTGTAGCTGCGCGGCAGTTTTGCTCAACTCTGCTTCCAATGCTGAAGCTTTCTCCATATTCAACTGCACCCTCTCACGGGTTCTCTCAAGGGATGCTTTCTCCTCCTCTATCTGGCACTTAAACATCTTGACAGTGTCCATGCTCAGGAATGCTTTTGCCTGATTCAGCTTCATCAGTGTGGCTAGTGGAGACTGTATGGTATTTATGCTCTGGATCAGTGGCCCCGTATGGTCATCCATTTTCTGTTCTATTTTAGGAAGTGGATGGATCTTCATGGTATCAGCATGATCTATTGCTGCATTTCCACACTCTGATGTTGCCTTCTCTATCTGTAACTTCAAGTCATCAATAACCTGCTTTGTTGACTCCAACTCTTTCAGCACCTTGAATGTTTCGCTTTCCTTAACAAAGAGCCCCATCTCGACCTTCACAGTTTGTTCCTCAACTTTCATGAGTTCTACCTCCTGGAAAAAATGACACCACATGAAACAAAATCAATTTACTTATTCGAACAATAAAGATGTATAGCAGGAACATGACTTACTAAGGTGAAATCAAGAATGGAGTAAGGAACACGAACAAGATCTTCAACAAAATATGACCCAGAACAGTGTTAGAGCCAGAAGCAATCATGTTGCCTTAATTTCACACCAAATCGTCCTCACTACGCAATCCACCATACATGGTATTTTTAGGGAAACATCAGTGCCCCACACGTACAAATGTACATAGAAGGACTGTCAAGGACTCACACTAGCAGAGTACTGTAGTACTTCACTTGCTCTGTTAGTGTATACTTACAGTGCACAACGCATCCTGCTCGTGATGCCGTAGCAATTACACCATTAGGCTAGCATTATTGGCACGTTCTTACAGTTCCTCCGCAGCATACGAACCTTGCAATACTACTCGATGCTCAGATATCCCTGAATTTCTTCCAGGATTAATGTAAATTTACTTCGCTAACAGGGAAAGTGACAACCTATTTCGCCGGATGCCCGTAACCAATCAGCCTCAAGATCCAACAGTGGAGCATTACTACTTGCAAATTTGCAGTGTCGGGCAAGCCAGGCTACCTGCTGGTGCTAAACGCCATTATGAAATGGATCCCCAGAGCCCCCACGGCGTCATGTCACGGTCTCCCGCAACAACCACTGCTCGCTGGAACCACTCCACTTGAAAAGGGAAACAAGTATGTTTTGCGGCTGCGATTTGCAAAGTGTCTCTCCTCCCTCGAATCATTCGCATCTTGATTCGCGGCAGCGAGATTTCGAAGCAAACGGCGCGGCGAGAACGCGAGGAAAGCGGCGGTTATATTAAACGGAGAAATGAGAAAGCGCTTTGAGAGGGAAAGCAGATGTGACGGCCACCAGCACAGCGTCGCCACTCGGCACCAGCTGCGTGAAAGAAAAAGCCTGTATAATAGATGCGGGTGGGGAGGGGGAGGGGATGTGGGTGAGACTGACCTCCGGCCGGAGCTGGAGCGGCGGCGGCGGCGGCGACGGCGGCTGGCGCCACGGGGAGACGGCGCCGCCGCCGAAGCGGTCGACGGCCTGGCGCACGGACTCGAACTGCGACGACGTGTCCACCTCGCCGCGCCCCCGCATTGCCGCCAGCACCAGCGCCTCGCCGGCCTGCGCGTGCGCCGCTACTTCCGCCATGGCCCCGTCGTTTCCACGGGGTAGGCGGCCGCGGGTGAGGGTGAGACGGTAGCTCAGCGGGAGTGGGGTGGAGTGGAGAGTGTGGACTGAGTGAGGGCGTGGGATGCCCTCCCGTGAACCCCGCGGCCGCGGGTTTTGGGGCAGTGTTTCCTTTGGGTCGCGGTGTGTCCGGTAGCGCCTATAATAAAGCCTTTTTAGCGCGGCACGGCACGGGGAGCCGTGATTAGCAGATGCCGGTGGTAGTGCGCGAGTAACTGCGCCGGTCAGCCGGGGATGAAAAGATCGTCGGATGGGGCGGGTGGGGGCACCGGGCCGGGCCGGCCACTGCTACGGTTGTGTACGCCGTACGACATGCTCACGCCCACGGGAGGAAGATCCGTGTGTATCGCGCCGTTTAGCATTTCACCGTGATCAGTCAATCTGAACTGGCGTAGTAAAACAGTAGTTCTGCCTGTGATTATTATTTTTTTTGCGCGGGAGTTCTGCCTGTGATGTCAACGTGACGTTTTACGGGCCAGTTAACGATGCGCAGCGCCTGACGGCTGCAGGTCGATGGATTATTTTTAGATGGATTCCGTGATAATATAAAGGTGCACGCCGGCCGCCGCTAATGTAAATGATGAGATCCACCGTTTGAACAGCCCGCGGCACGCGCGCTCTCGTGAGAGGGACGTGTCATGCACGCCGTTGCTCTCTCCTGTGTCCGCGTGCTTACGCCCAACTTATAATCCGAAAGTCGAGTGCTGCTATGAGGCCCGGACCCTGACGGTGGGGCCCACCGCGCCTCTAAAAGCCGAGGCCCCACCCGACAGACAACGCCACATGATTGAGAGAAGGGGCCAGAGGCCGGGTTCTTGGGATCTAGTGCCATGCATATGTTTACAGTACATGCAATGTCGGTGGCAGGCTCGGGCTCTGTGGATTTGGCGGTTTCCACTATCGTTTTGCAGGTTAATCATGTGATTTGAGCGCTAACCTCTTCCTTTCTCCCATCCTTGGTATAGTATAAGAGCGAAACAACGGTATACTGTACCGTACTAGTAAAAAGTAAGAACCACGTAGTGGCCTAGTTTATACAGTGCACCAGTATTACTATATCCTACCTGATTTGGAGCCCGGTTTATATATCGTCCCTAACGAACACCCACTCTAAACTCGGTTAAGTACTTCCTCCGATTCAAATTAATTGGTGCAGCTTCTATACAATGCTCATTTTACATTATATAGACGCTGCGTTGATTAATTTGTGTCAGAGAAAGTAGTATGAATTTAAGTCAGTTATTCGCTCACTCGGACCAATGCCTAAACTCCGAGCTTGTGCTTCCCATGTAGTGATGTAGATTTCGAGACGGTCGGAATAGAGAAACTACCCTCTGCAGTACAGAGAGGCGTGCCGTGGAATCATGGCAAATGAAAAGCAGATCTACTCACCATTCGATGTACGGACGGTGCAGTTACATAGTTCTACAGTCCTCGCACGCTGCTATATGCGTCCCTGTAATTTTTCTGTCGCCCGGGGAGCACTCGTGTTTACCGCGGGCCTGTCTTGTCTTGTGCCTTGGATATGGGGCCCATGGATCGTGCCGAATGCAGCAGCATCCAACGCGGAAAAAATTTCGAGGCCAGAAATGGGCTGCCGGAAAACGGGTCGGGCCTATATCGTATGCACGTAATCAAGCCTAGCAAACCACGTGCGCGCCCACATTTTGACCGCACCACATATTTCGGGATTTTCTCAAAAAAAATAAAATCGGGAAGTTCTAAAAAAAGGCGAAAACAAGCAAATTGCACAAACCACCAACTATTGGTGTCAATTTTGCACTTTTTAAGGAGGATGACCCCCGGCCTCTGCATCTGGGCGATGCATACGGCCACTTTATTAATTATTCTCACAAGACCTTACAAAAAATACAACAGTAGGACTAAAGCCGCCGTCTAAGCAACAGACTGTCGCTACACCTATCCAGTTGATGAAGGGGCGCAGATAGCCTGGGCCTAATACCAAACAGACATCGCAGCCAAACCTAACATCTAAGGCCTGGGGTCCCATCCAAGACGCCTGCCGGGCATGGGTCTCACCGGTCCGGCGTGCACTCAGAGGCCGCCGCCGCCAACTGCCACCGCTCCATCTTCAGAACTGTACTGATGCATCAACCTTGCTCGGTCCAGCTATCGTCGACGCCACCACGGCGCCTAACGACACCTCCTCCCTGCACGCAATCAGCTAAGCACGTCGCGGTCGCCACTGATACACCTCAGCACCATGCTGCCAAGTACCACCAGCCGACACAGCTTGAAGTCTTTGAAAAATCTGTCGTGCGTAGCACCTGCCGACCAGGCATGACAAAGCGTAGCACCTGTCTGTCAGGCATGACTTGACATCTCCACCAAAGCTCCGTGCAAGATGAAGCCGCTCCACCTCCAGCCTCTCTGAACGGGAGCACCCCAGGAAGACACGGCGAAGAGTTGAGCACCACAATCACCACGAGAGCCGGACCAGCCGACCGCCATGGCGAAGCGACACCACTAAAGAGAGAACCGCCGCCATCAGGAACGCCAAGAACGCACTGCAGCTGTCCCACCTCTCGGCGGACCCAAAGCGGCGCCTTCAAGAAGGTGACGGAGCCGGGCACCGCCGCCGCCCAACCAAAGTTGTGGGTTTTCACCCGGGTGCAGGGGGAGGACGAGGGGGGGAGTTGGATCTCGAAGCCGCCTTCAAGAAGGAAACAGCGCCCGGAGCGCCGCCGGCGTCGTGGCCGCCGCAGCCGGCCAAGAAATTACTCTGATCCAGAGCTCGCAACCCCACATCCACGCAGTCAGCCGCCGGATCCGGCAGGACTGACGAAGAGGAAGCAGCAGCACAGGGGCGCCGTCTTCAGATCTGGCGAAGGAGAGCAGCAGGGGATCCCTCCAACGCGGTTTTGTTGTACAAAACACCACATATTGGTGCCATTCGTTGCAAATAAGTCTAATCCAGTGTTTAGATACATTATGTGATTTTTTACGGGTGGGTTCCCACCCATAAGTGCATGCGTGGCGGCACATCGGTCAAACCGAGGACCTCCAATTGCGGTTTTAATTAGCTCATTCAAAAAATTGCAGCTAATTGGAGGTAACTCAAACATGTATCCAGTATTATTCTTGAAAAATGCAGCTCATTCGGACCAAAGGTTTGGAAGATATTGAGAGTTTTAGTTGTTTAATTCAAATTTTGGTTCAAAATTCAACATTTAAAAAAACTATAAATAGTAAACCATAAATGTATTCGACGTTGATCTGGGAAAAATCTCAACTCATTTGCAGTAGAAGTTTGGAAGATATTGAGAGTTCTAGTTGTTTAATTCAAAATTTGGTTCAAAATTCAACATTCAAAAAAACTATAAATAGCAAGCCATAAATGTATCCGATGTTGATCTGGGAAAATCTCAACTCATTTGCAGTAGAAGTTTGGGAGATATTGAGAGTTTTAGTTGTTTAATTCAAACTTTGGTTCAAAATTCATCTTCTTCAGAAAATACTATAAACATAGTAAAACATAAATGTATGCAACATTGATCTGGGAAAATCTCAACTCATTTGGAGTAGAAGTTTGGAAAATATTGTCAATTTTAGTTCGCTCTTTAGTTTTTTTGTTTGAAATTTTAAGATTTATAGAAAAAAGTAAAAACATTTCAGTAAACTGTACATGTACTTGATACTAATCTGAGAAAATTTCGTCTCAGTTGGACCGAAGGTTTTGGAGATATTGATGTATTAGTTGAACCACTAATGTTACGGGTTTTCTTCGCCACGGTTGCACTTACTGGTGGGACCCACACGTAGAAAATCACATCAATGTTAGACCTATCTGAAATGAATGGCACCAATATAGGATGTTCTATGCAACAAACTCGTAAGGAAGGTGTTCTGTGCAAAATTGATACCATTGATGGTTTATGCAATTTCCTCTTAGGGAAAACCTTAGACGTAGAGGTCGGGGATCAACCTCCTTTTCAAAATATATGTGAACCATAAGAATAGACTGTGCACACACAAAAATGTCACCTTTTAGCACAAGTTCTTGTGGGTCCTTTTTTTTTTACACAGTACATATACACGCGCATACACTCATCCCTATAAACGCACACACGCACACCCTTATGAGCACGTCCGAAAGACTGAGCCGGTATATCATCTTGAAATTTACGAAGTCACCGTAGGCACCTCGTCGTCGACGGAAACGTCTCCTCCCACTGAATGCGCATCGCCAGAAATCCTGAAATAAATTCAGAAATAAATACGAGAACAGGGACTTGAACCCTGATGGGCTGAAGATATCATGGTCCCTCTAACTATCCAACCACAGGTTGGTTCGTCCATTGTTATGTAACATGTTCAGTTTTTTCGAGAAAAAAAACAAATGTAGCATGCTCAACCAAGTTTTCAGAAACGAATTTTTGTTAGAAAAGACCACCTGCGCTTTCGTATTGGCAGAAAAAACCACCTTCAGACCATATTGACAGAAAAGACCATGTCCGCTGTGGCGGCAGGTGTGGCAGCCAACATGTGGCACCTGCCGCCGTGGTGTGAGGCGGCCGGACCTGCCGCCACAGGGTGAGGCGGCACCTCCGACGTAACAGGTTTTCCAGCCGCTCGGCGTATTTTAACGGAATGGGTGGCACTGCGCGATGCGACAGCAGGCGGTAGATACACGATATTTGAGGGCTGCGCGTGCGATGGTTTATCTCAAGGTTGTTTATCCATCCAAAACAAAACAGCCGTAAGTCGTCAGCTCACACCTTGTAACACACCAGAAAGTCAGACACAGCAGCCGGAATATTTTAATCAGGATCTGCATGGCTGAGAGTGCTAGTGTTGTGATTAGAAAGTCTGATTAACAGCACATCTATTAATACGATCGACACATGCATGTACTAATTTGATTAACAAGAATGATGTCGATCGATCACGTCTAACACTGCTGCCCGCTGTCGTGTGGCGCAGCATCTGCGCCGGCTGCCGCCATAAGGCGTGGCGGCAGGCTCCACGTAGCCTGGCTGCGAGGCCCACAAGCCCACCGTTCCGTTCAAATAAGCCACGCGGGAGGAAAACCTGTTATGCCGGACCTGCCGCCTCAGCCCATGGCGGCCAGTCCGCCAGGTGTCGGCTGCCGCACCTGCCGCGACGATGGACATGGTCTTTTTTATCAATATGGTCTGAAGGCGGTCCTTTTTGTTAATACGATAGCTCAGGTGGTCTTTTCTGACAAAAATTCTTCAGAAACGAGAGATGAAATAAAAATATAAAATCGAATGGGCTCTCAAACGAGGTGCAAGTTGCATACCGTGATGGCACTTGTGCCGTCAGGCCCGTCATTCGCCGAAACAGTCAAATGTTCCAGCGATCAATTTACCCCGCGTGTGCTGTAAAGCATGTGTTTGTCAACGACTACGCGGTACGCACGTGCATGGGAGAGAGAAGAGCACAGCGAGATCCGAAATGCGATGGATGGTCAAAGCTCAAGATCATCCGAGAGGCAGAAATTCTGCGTCTGTATCTCTGTTTCTTAACACGTGAAACTTTGTCCGCGCGCGGATAATTATGAAGTTCTGCTGTAGATGCGTAGTACCCCTCCGTTCCTAAATATAAGCCTTTGAAGAGATTTCACTATGGACCATATACGGAGCAAAATGAGTGAATCTATACTCTAAAATGCATCTAGTATGTGGTCCATATATAATGAAATCTCTACAAAGACTTATATTTAGGAACGGAGGGAGTATATTCAAGATGATTGACGTGACACATGCGTGATTACTTTAGACGAAAATATAACAAAAATGGTTAGTAGGAACGGAGTAAGATCCGTTCTCGCGGCCGCCGCCGGCAAGCATGCGTGGATGTCCTCCGGTTCAACGGTTTGTCAGCAGATTGATCACGTACAACTTGAATTTGTGGGAGCGAGTGAGTTCGCAGGACCGTGCAAATGGGGCGTGGCCTCGAGCTTTCGCTCGATCGCTGTCCGCTGAGGTGCTCTTCCAGTTCTAGTGGTGCAGAGATGGAGGGTTAATTTGCTGATGTTTTCCGGATGATGTCGAGGGTTTCGTGCCCGCCTAGCTCTGTCGAGTCGAGCGTGCATGCATGTTTCAGCACGTTCCTGCAGTAGTAGTATTTGCCAGGCGGACTAGTTCATGCATGCGTGTGGCGCGACTATGTCAAAGCAAAAACCTTTCAGAGGGAAAACAGGACGACCGTTTTATTGGTGGCCTTTATCAACTTCTTCTTCTGAGCCAAATGAGGGTATACTCGTATTCCTATAGGCTATAGCTCGTGTGTGCAGAGCTGAACTGCTGGAACTGAACCCTTCAGTAGAACGCATGGTGGGCTGGAGTGAGAAGAGAAGCAGCAGGACGGGTGTGGCGCTGGTCGTTTGCCTTCTGCCGAAGCCGCCTTACAATGCTGCAGACTGTAGTTGTACCATGTATGAGTCTGGGCTGTCTGGTCCCATGTTATTGGATGGTGGCAGCCGGTCAAGACTTGTTTTATTTTGAGAGATGTTACTGTGCTGACATTCCGGGCATGGTGGCAATTTTAGTTGTCATGAAGATGACAAATTTAGTTAACAAGCACGATAAATCCTGGCAAAAAATAAAATAAAATAAGCTGAACTGATTTGGCAAGCTTGCCAACTAAACTTGCCATCCAAGAATTACACAAATTGCCATAAAAATCGTTTGCAATTGCCATGTCTTCGAGTGAAATGTTCGTTGTTTATGAGTGTTCTTTATTTTTCAACCTATGTAGTATGCACCGGCGGAGCTTCAGCCAGGCTCAATGGGCCATGGCCCGCCCATTGCTGGAGCAGTATTTTTACGAAGATTAGCCCACAACGCTGACCTACATGCAGAGCAGGAACACATCAGCCTCACTAAAGCATTCGTTCGGTTGGTCCTTTGATAAGAGCACTCAACGGAGGAGCTCAAAGTCCGGCATCGCACATCAGCCGTCGGCTGCCACGACGTTCGCCACCATGGTCGAATGTCATGACTTATTTTGTGCTCTCTAGCCCGTCCAACTTTTCTTTTGTAGCTCCGCCACTGGTATTATGTAGAACATGGTTTGGTTAATGAAATTTGAGGGACTCCCTTCTTTGATAAAGAAAAAAAAAGATACGCATCACTATATAGAGCTAGGAAGCGATTATGCCTTTTGTCTTCCTCAAAGTGGGCTCATGGTTCTAGTTTCCGCCAAGCGGAAGTGTCCGGTATCTTCTTTCATCCTCACCACTCCACCTACACCGTCGGCCGCTCACCAAGCGAGATCCACCACTAAGTCACAATTCTACTACGCCCCTATAAGGCTATAAGGACTTCATGAAGACCCTCATTGCCCATCGGCCCCCTAGTGTCACCCCATTGTAGATCTCCTTCCTCACTCGTTGTTGATCATACCCCTCCATATTTTTCCACCTTTCCTTCGGTCCTTCGTCCCCACGATCACGTAAATGACTTCTCCCTGCTCATAATTCCAAAAGTTTGCCCGCTAAGCATATTTTTTGAATAAAGATATAAAGAGAATCTTAGTATGATTAATACAAAGGAAAACAAAAGCCAAGTACAATGGACAAATGACTAGACACAAAAAGACTAGTAAAAAATAAAACTACATTGAAAATCATACTAGCCTTCTTCTTCCTTCAATTATACGCCTCCCGTCCGAAATTGAAAAGTGCATTGAACCAACAATAAAGGAAAGGGACACCCGCAAATGCCCTCACTATACCACTCGGCCCTTGAGGCTGCAGTAGTCTCTCGCACCTTGAGACGACTTTAATAAATCGCTAAAGCAGCATCTTGGAGCATCACCCCTTGTAGTACAAGCCTGCAACCCATACCACCAGTTCATAGGGTTGGAGAAACCGGATCATGTCACAAAACAACAAGGAAGAAGATATTGAAGTCGCCACACCAATAACCAGTCAATGGCTCTCCTTGAAAGACACATCAACTGCCAAGATCTGAAGGGAATCAACATGTATGGAACATAACTCCCACATGCCCTTCGAGCACTAGATCGTACATCGGCGTGGTAGGGAGAGACCTTATTCCAACACGTCATCATCATCACCACCTTGTCGGTGCGCTAGGGAAAAACTAAAGAAAAGAAAATGAGACAAGCGGGTCCCCACTCCTCTTTTCGTCGACGAGGCCATCATCCATGGACAATGAGGGCGGGGGTGAGGTGGCATGTAGGGAAGCTGTGGTGGTGGCTAGGGTTGGGAGTCCTGGGCTGGTGCTGGATGGAACCATTCGTTGCCTACTAAAATTTGCCATGGTCTTCATCAACAATGTCCTTGCAAAGGGTGTAATTCTTTGAAGGATAAATGTACTATGGTTCTTCTCATGTTGTGGAGATGTCTTATTGGGTTATCCTTGGTGCATTCAACACTCGTGACCGTCCAACCTTTTTGGATGGACGACTCGAGAGGGTTTCTGAAATCTATGAAGGCAGCCAAGTTTGTGCATGTGTATGGGTGTCAGTTTCGCTCCTTCGATTCGATCTTAGTTTTTATTGAAGCCTTGGTAGTATTTCATATTGCAAAGATTGATAGCATAGAGGAGATTTCAGAGAAATTTCATTGTAGTTCTTACTTATAAGAGTTACTTTATAATTTTTTGGAAATCCTATTTTGGGTGGTTGCTAGATGTGCCCGTCATGGAACGTGGGATGGCTAGAATTCCGGAGTTGAGAAACCCAATGATCCCTTTGATGTAGCTGGATTTTGTTCCACAAGTCGATGTCCTTCCTTAGGTCGAGGAACACGGATGTGCGAGTGTAGGGTACATCATCTCGTGTGAGAACCAGCGCCCAAAGCCAAGTTTCCTGGACGTGGGCAACTTCATCGCCAATGTATCTTCATCCCGGATCGGTCGCTGGAATGGTTTCATCAAGTCTTAGTTCAAGTTACCCCCTCCCAGTCTTGGGCAGCAATATGAATATTTTTTGTTGGACGAGGAAAAAAATAGTTCTTTGCCCTCCACTCCTCCCTAGATATTTGTATTTTAGCACCCTCCACCCCCTGCGCGTGCGGAGGTTCTAGTGTGCAACCCATTCGTACCGTCCCTAATAACATGGGATTTCAAATGGGTACATGAATTTGAAAAAAATCAGGAAATGTGAATCCATTTCAGGTATATATGTCTAACCATGCATGTTGTCCATGAATTACATCCTCTCCCTTTTACGTTGCATAGTAGTCTCCTTAAGAGAGGCTGTTGGCCAACAATTACACTATTAACATGTACCTTATGTGACCTAAAATTGACACCATTAGATTTATGGTCTAAAGTACTTTTAGTATGTTATGATATTTTTATGGCAAAAGCTACATAATAATAGGGTAGTTCTTTGTCAAAGTCTTGTCATAGCGAGACCAGACGTTCATTGTAAAAAAAGAAAAGGAAGTACACATAATGATATAAATTAAATATGCAGAAAGATATTATTAGAAACTTCTCTCGTAAGCAGATAGTGGGTAGTAATTCGACATGTGATCGGGCAATCAACGTAGGATCTAAGCAATGCAATATGGAGGGTCATAGTGGAGAGTATCATATATGCCCTCTCCTTTTGGTTTATTATGCTCATCTTACAAATCACATCAACCAAGGACGACCTAATTAAGTTCTAGAAAACGTATTACTGTGGCACACGTGGCCCTTTCATTCCATGCATCAGTATTCCACACTAAGAACCACAATTCGACATAATTTAATATATGCATTGTTATATTTGCACATGCCAAAGACAATGAGCCTTACAACTAGGAGGTTTTCGAATTTTTAGATGGACCTTATAGATATGAATTGTTGAACAAGTCAATGGTGGACAATGAGCTTAAACCTATGGTCATTTTTCGAAATGCACCGACAATTCTCACATCTCCAGTTTGCGGATGATTCACTATTAATTTTTTGAGCTAGTGCTGAGCATGCAACCATTGTAAAGGGTGTTCTGAACACTTATGGGACTACGATGGGACAATTGTTAAATCCGTCAAAGTGCTCCATCTTTTTTCTAGAAATTATACTGTCACGATCTCGAAGGAGGTAAAGAATATTCTGGAGATTTCTCAGGGAGTTTTTGACCCAATGTACCTTGGGTTGTCTGTGTCAGGAGGCAGAATGCATAAGGGAAGGTTTCAAACTATGCAATCCATGCTTAGCAAGATGCTGACTGGACTGAAGCGAAAGCTATATGTCATCGACTTGTAAGGAGATTCTTATTAAATTAGTGGCTCAGGCGATTCCTACTATGTTATGAGTGTTTTCAAGCTTCCTTATCCAGTATGTGATGATAAAAACATAATGATGCATCCGTACTGGCGGGGTGTAGAAAAGGGAAGAAGAGATGTTGGCTAAGAAGGCCTGGCGGCCGGTTACTTGGTAAGCCAAAGAATCTTTGTGCATGGTTATTAAAAGTGAGGTACTTCCTGAGTGGTAATATTTTTGACACGGTTTTCACAGGGAATGCCTCTGCTATCTTGAAAGGAATTGAACACGACCTTGTTCTTTTGAAGAAAAGCCTTACGTGGAGGATGGGAAACCACACTTCTATACAGACTTGGTGGGACCCTTGGATACCTAGAGGACCGCCGTTCCGGACTATTACCCTGAAGTGGAATTGTCGACTGAATAGAGTGTCAAATTTTCTGGATGACAATGGAGTTTGGGATGCAAACTTATTAAATGCTCACTTTTACCTTGTTGGTGTGTTGGCTATATGACAGATCCATACGTCACCAAGGCAACATGAGGACTCCTTGCTTGGCAATTGGGCCCAAGAGAATGTGTCTCTGTCTGCAGTGCATATAAGTTCGTTATGGAGGAATAATAACTATCTAATGCGTCGACATCTTCTAGTTCTGGCCCGGATGGCAATTGAAAAGTTTGGAACGTGATTTGGCAAGCTTCAGTGCCTCATTGTATGCGAGTCATAGCTTGGAAGGCTGTCACCGGGACTCTAGCCACTTCTGTGTGCATGCGCCGCCGGCATCTTGCTCGGCGTGGTACGTGTCGGATATGTGATAAATAAAGAGGAAGACAACTTCCATGAGTTAATAGCATGTGATAATGTTATGTCTTTGGGATAGTATGGCGGAGATTTGGTCGATACCGATAATAAAGTGGATTATTGGCACAGACGAGGCATGGTTATCTTATCTGCTATCCCTCCATCCATCTGACGTGCGAGACATGATTATTATGCTCATATGGAGAATTTGGCACCTCCATAATGAATCGACTCATGGTAAGGATCGTAAGCATCAAATTCTTGTGTAGTTATTTAAGCTCGATATGTAATGCTCAACTTCTCTCCAAAGAACAAATTATCAAAGGGAAGAGTCCGGTGGATGTTCCTGTCCAGTTTCAGGTGAAGGATCAGACGCCAAAAATTCCTTTGGAGCCTCCACCAGCAAATTGGCTCGCCTTGTCGGTGATCTTTCTCCCCAGAGGAGGGTTCGACTAGTGCTGGAATGATACTAAGAGACCACTAGTGGAGTTGTTATGTTTGCAGCTTGTCATCTACTCTTCTTCTGCAACAACGCTCTTAAAGCGGAGATTAAGGTGCTCATGATCGGTATGTCACTTGCCCTTCAATGGTCGTCGTTACCGATCCTGGTGCAATCAGATTCTATGTGTGCCATCTCTGCTATGAAGGATGCTTCGCTTGACAAATCGCCTTTCGCTCGGCTAGTTATGAAAATCAAGCATTTTATGTTAGAGACGGAGTTTAAACATGTTAAGATAGCTAGATAACAAATCAGGGTTTGACATATTGTCTCTCTAACCATGCTCGTATAACACGTACGTAGCACCGCTTGTTGATTGCAACGTGGTCCTCCTTTCATTTATGACCTTGTGTTAGCGGATTGTAACTCTGTTGCTATGGAATAAAACTCTCTTTTACTCGAGTCAGTTTGTCTTTACTCCCACTCCAGTTTACTATAGTTACCTCATTCGTGTTCTCCGAGATGTTCGAGGCACGATTTCTCATCGCCTGTTCTTTTCTCGCTTCAATTTCTTACAGCTTAAGGTCTATTCGGATGCTACATGGGCTAGCGATCCCTCAAATCGCTGTTCACTTTCTGCTTACAGTGTTTTTTTATCGTTCTCTTGTTGCCTGGAAGATGAAGAAACATACTGCAATTCGTGCAGAACGCGAGCTACGACTCTTTTGACGCGTCGTGCGTTTGTATACACACAAGCATTGATTGGCACGCTCCCCCGTCGGCACGTGCCAGCGTGTCATTCCCCGCAAGTGGGCAAGGAAAAAGGTGTGCGAGTAGTTTGGATCGCAAGTGACCACCGAGGAGTCAAGAGCTCCTCCTGCATATAAAACGCGCCATCGGATCTCTCCACTTCTCGGATCGTCCGCGCTCCACACTCTCCCACGCAGCGACCAACACCCTCCCCCATTCCATTCCGTCCGCCCACCACACCACCTACCCAGAGACCATACCATCACCATGAGAGGGCGAGAGACGCCCCCCAAGGCTCGCAGCGGCGCGGCGACCCCGAGCTGCCCGCAGAGCCCGCTCCGCATCACGCACGACGGCGAGTTCTACGCGCGGCTGCTCACCAGGGAGAGCTCCCTCGCCAACCCCTCCTTCCGCTACTACGGCGCCGGCCCCGCCGCCGTGCCCTTCGGCTGGGAGTCCCAGCCGGGCACGCCCAAGGACGCCACCTCCTGCTGCAGGAAGGCGCTCCCCGCCGTCCCGGCCATCACCCCGCCGCCGTCCTACCACGCGCGGGCCGCCACCGCGTCGTCGTACGGCGACAGCGGCAGGCTGCAGGGCCGCAGGAGCAAGGGCGCCCCCGCCGGCGACAGGAGCTGCAAGTGCTGCTGCGGCGGCTACAGGAGGCTCAAGTGGGTCAAGATCGGCTTCATCGCCGCCGTGTTCCGCCGGATCGCGCTCGGCAGGTCCCGGGTGTCCTCGTCCGCGGCGTCGGTGCAGTCGTCCTCGTCGTCCACCCGCTGGCTCTTCTCCGGCGGCTCGAGCAGCTGCCTGGACGAAGCCGGCGCCCACCACTACCAGTACTACGAGGCGCCGGCCATGACGGGGATGCTCTGCCTCGGGGTCCGGCCGAGCCCGTGGATGGTGAAGTTCTGCGGCGGCCGGAGGGAACCCGTCTGGGTGCAGGGCGGGCCGTAGGCCGGGCAGGCCTCCTCTCGCCGTCCGGTCGCCGTCATGCACGTCGTTCCGTTCCACTCCCAGTCCATGCAGCGGTCGGGCTGGGCCACCATAATTAAAGTTGTCTACCATCTATACGACTTGAAGTTGATCGATCGTTCCATTGGTTCCTGCCTCGATCCGGTGTCTGTTCCTGCGTCTGATAGCTCTAGTGATCCAGCATAAGTGCATGGTTCGTTTTGGTCGTTTAGCGTTGGCGTGTTGCTGTGGCCGCTGCCGGCCGGGCACACGACACGGGCATGTCGCCATTTTACCTTTGGAACGTTTTGTTGCTGTTGTCTAGTGGGCGTGGCTGTGGACTGTGGAGAAATGGAATGCTTGTTGTCGATCGCGACTAGATCCGACAGTTTCACGTGTCTCGAGACTCGGAGCCTCACCGTCTGGAACTAATCCCACGTTTGGATCTCCGCTTGCATTTTGTTTGGGTGCGCATGACGATTGAGCACGTTACCATGTTTGGGAGTTGCCTGAAATTTTTGTCGGTGCGAGGGTGCTAACATTGACGGTGGACTAATTATGCACAGCTCACAGATACTGATTCTTTCTCGTTCAGCAGCTGCGTAGCGGACCAATACAGTAACTTCTCCAAATGTTTGAAATTCTAGGATCGACCAAATACAGTCTCAACTTCGGGGTGAAAACCCTACGTCTGACCATTTGGTTATACCTGGCAATGGTGGCGTTCTCCACGTCATTAACTTGATGAAGGCATTGCTCGGAGTTTAATCAGATTTAATCTTCAAGGTGAAAACCCACGATCTAACCTTCGATGGTTGGTCGGGCGACGGCGGCGCTTGCACGTCGTTCTCTTCCTGGAGACGTCGCTTTTAAAGAACTTCCCTTGTAGTCCTTGTGTTGTCAAGAGATGGTTTGTGCCGATGGTCACTGTTGTATGCTGTCAATCATTGCTTTTATCGCTTTCGGGGTTTTTATTTTCTTTTTCTTTTGCCTAGGCATAGCTTTGGTCTTGATGACTTTGCTATTTGCCGACGTGATTTTTTATATGCGTGTGTTAGTGTTGGTTGTGTGCATCCTAGTTATGCAGAGGCCGGGTGTGTACTCACTATAATTGTATCCCTCGATGCTATATTTTGAGTCAATTAAGAACACCCTTTATCGAAAAAATGTTTGAAATTCACACTATTTGTTGTACTTTCTCATCATACTCTATTTGGAGCTACACACACACTTACGATCGAACTTGAATGCAAAAACGCGCCGTAGTAACTTGCCTACATTTGCGTCGGCCAGGACTCCGCCCGTAGAGGTACGAATATGAACTATACACTGCGTGTACGCCACATATGGGGCTACGGTGTGTGTGTTAGCGCAACCAATTCCCACAGCCATCTGCTTATTACGTTGTGTCGTCGGCGCCGAGTAGTACTACCAACATACTGCAATGCGCGCGGTCGATCCAGTACATCTATTGTGGAATTTCTTGGAGGGACCCGATCGCTTTTCGAGTGTGGATCGATCGTACGCACTACCTCAAATCTGCGTACATACTTAGGATCTAACGTACAGATCCGCTGGGTAGCTTGCCAGCTAGACCTGCACCGGTTGGTACTTGAAGACCTACTTATATGACTGCCTCTACGTGGCCGAGGCGCGTACGCTCCTGCAATTTATCGTGCAACACCTCCGACGGAATGTAGCTCGATCGATCTACGCGGTTAAGAGCACTGTCGATCGGCCGATCGGCCGGCCGGTTGCGCGTACCGCAGCGTCTCCATGCATCAATAGCCCGATCCGCCCGATCTCGATGAACAGTGAACTGCAGAACGTATGTATGGGCGTACGTACGCGGCATCTGGCACACGGTCGCGCCTGCCTGCGGCAACAACCACACGACGGCACAGGCAGACGACGCGCTCGCGGTGTGTCGTACCGTAGCATTACGTACTAGTACGTGGTTGGTGGTACGTTCGATTGCATTGCGCATCAATGGCGTTACGCAAGTACTACGTACATGGTCCAGCGCAGGAGGCAGCGTCCTACCAGCAAGACACCGGGAGCGGAGCTGGGCGGTGCCGCATCTGCATCTGCATGCTCCCGATCGATCGAGGCCAAAGTCTTCAGCACCGCTTTATGTCGCTCTCTTGGTTGGCAAGCAATCCTCTACTCTGTGACGGAGAGTGTCCTCCCGATGATATCAACAAGGTCGGCATCGGATCAAGCGAGGGCGGGGATGCCGATTGGTGGCGCGCTTGCAGTTATTAAGAGGCCGGCGACCCGCACTCGCTGTGGCCACACTCGTCATGGATGGAGTAGCAACGAACGACCAGAGGACTGGTCATGCTTTTTTCTCCGAAAGAGACTGGCCATCGCGAGTTTGGAGCGGCTCTGCTGTGCGTGTGCAGGTGTGGTGTGGTGAGCTAACCAACTTCCTCTGCAGCATCCGGCAAACAAGGATATCAACGGATCTGACTACTACTTACATGATCCGTTTAGTTTAGTTTGAACGAATTAGTCAGGACTATGATCGATGTAACTGACGAACCTCGCGTTCTCACCCCCCAGGTCCATCTTCAGACTTCAGGGAAATTTGCGGTGCTCTATCGCATTTGGTCACCTTGTTTGTGTCCATTTTACCGTAGCGGTGTCGGTTTTGGGTCTGGTTTTTTACGGAGCCCCGGGTTGCCGTCGGGCAAAGCCCGTATGGGGACGGCATGGATCCCCATCCATGGCGGCGGCAGCGCCCTTCTCCTTCTCGTCGGCGGTATGGCAGCGACACCGGTCTCGACAACAAGGGAGAGCGGATCTATCACAAGATCTGCAAGGTCCGTGGTTGTTGCTGCCTCTACTCTTGGTTCGTTTTGCGGGTCGACGGGTTTGGGCGGGCCTGTGGAGCAGCGGTGAATTGGCTCGCGGTGTACCGGCGATGTTTACCTCCTACTGCGCGCTTGTGTGGTGGTGGCAACCGGCCAGGAAGTGGAGGTGGATCTGTCATCAAATCTCTCCGGTTGCGAGCTTGGAGCGGCAAGACTACCGGTGAAGACCGAGCCTCGACTACGGTCATGGCAGACGATGGTGGCGTCTCTTGGCGTCGTTACCTTGTCGAAGGCATCATCATAGCAAGTCGTGTCGCTACTTTCAGCAATGCTATGGGGGAAACCCTAGTTCTATATCTTCCCAGAGATCGGACGAAGATCTTGCTTTAATGTATGAGCACCTACAAGGAGGCCTCAAATTCTTTTTTTTTTAGGTTCAGGAGGCCTCAATTAGTCCCATTCGTCTGGACGGACTGTTGGGACAAAAAATGACTGGCCCAACGGGGCACCCCAAACCGTCCTATTTATGTGGACTGCTCCAATTCAAATGCGGGGTGGAAATGAGGTTATCCGGACATGTCCATTACGTTGAACCCAACAATCCGGCTCTATTCCAAACCTTCACAAATCGGCACCCTCCCCCCCCCTCCCCCGCCCGCGACATCTCATCCTAGTTTTCCGCCCACATGGATATTTGGTCAGCAAAGTTTGTGGGCCTGCGTCATTGCCAAACATGGAGAGCCTCGCTCGCAAGGACACCCCTCCCAATGGCGGTCAAGAAGGCGACTGCAACAAAGGAGGTCGTCGACCTAGATGTGCACATGGTCGTGTCCTCGCCGTCCTCGACTGCGCCATTGGTCATGCCGACGTCCATGCTCGTGGATGACTCCGGCATGGCTTCACAAGGGTGGGGCTTCCCGGGGCTTCACCTAGGACGCGGACGTCTCCGTGGATAGGGCTTATGACTCAGCGCGGCTCCGAACGACGCTGGAGCCGATGACAAGCTGCGGTGAAAGACACACACACACACCAATTGTTCAAGGTCATTGTCTCCAACTTAGTTTTTTCTTCATCCCATATGCAGTTTTAGGACCAAATTTCTTATGATAGGCTCATTGTGATGCATGTTTAGGAAGATTACATGATGGGGATGATCAACAATGGTCAAGCGGCTCCAAATTTTGAGATGGGCGATCAAACTTTCCTGAAGTTTGACGTTGGGCAATCATCGGGAACGAAGAGGGTGATGAAGAGACGAAATGCGTACGCAAGCAAATAAGATACATTGTTTGTCAAGCTTGGTTCAATACTAACATGGATTTGATATGTGTAACTAGAGCAGAAGGGCTCAAAATATTGAAAGAAATCCATGAGTACTTCCATAAACACAAGCACTATGTGCAACCGCATCAAATCACAAGTGTCGGCAATGCGAGCTCTCTCCAACAAGATGGTCTTTCATGCAAGAGTCGTTAAACAAAAAATTTCATGTGTATTCTCAAGAGGTGGAACCAAAGTTGCATTGGAGTCGGAGGTCATGTAAGTTTTGTTTTCTCTACATTGATCGTCATATTTCTTTCTTCCGTCCATTCTTGCAATATGTTGACATGTGTTTTTTTCTCTTACATCGATCATCATATTTCTTGTGTCCTTCAATTCTTGCAATATGTTGGCATGTGCTTTATCTATAGCTGGGTTTGTCCTCCACATTGTAGGATGAAATTAACAAGAAGCCATTCACTATACTGAATTGTTGGTTGGAGTTGAGCGAGAACCCAAGTGGGGCAACCCTTTTTGCATATTTCAAGAACCCAAGCAACAAAAAGAGGGAATAATGATGGATCAAGCTCCCACCAATCTGTTGGATTTTATGAATGGGATGATACAAGTGACGCGGCAACCAAAATTGAAAACAAGTTGAAGAGAAGTAGGGATATGACGGGGAGGAAGTTGGAGAAATATAGGGTCGCGGATGACGGAGTGACGAGCAAAATGCCGGCCACGTGGGTGGAATTCCTTTCCACCAAAGACGTGGAATTGAAAAAAAGGAAGACACGAAGGGGGAGAATAAGGAGGAGACATACAAGCTCTACTTGGATGTTCAAAGGAAGGATAAAATTTCATAAGGAAAGGGTGAGGAGTGTAATTGAGAGGGAGTGGACGAAGATGGAGAACATGAAGGCATATGAAGCTTCAGAAGACAAAGGCGATGTAGAGCATTGATATCGAGAGAGGGAGGGAGGGAGAGAGAGGTTCATCGCGGAGTTGGGCATCATGTTGGTCGACACACGCCTCATGGATGGTGATGCCAAGGAGTGGATCATCAACACGTGCGTAAAAAAATGCTTGATTCATTCCTTTCATGAGTTGTGTATGAATTATTGAATTTTATTTTTCGTAGATCATGCTGGCTTGTTTGAATTGTTGTGTGCTATATTTATTATCAAATGATTTACATGCATGCACGGATTTGCGGAGGGGGAAATGGGGGCATAGTTTTTTGAAAGTAATGAGCTTCCTCGTCGATTCCCATTATAGAAACCTCTAGAACTCACAACATCAAAGTTCATAATAAGAAAACAAAAAAGAAACATGACAAATGGTAGAATTTGGATCTACAACGACATTGGACACCTATCCCAGTCAACCATTGTTCTCAACATACAAAAGCATACAAGCATAATAGGTTTACAACACAACAATGTCACAAAGTATGTTAAACAAACCAATACAACCACAAAAGCATCATGAGTAGTTTTTTTCAAGGAGCAAAGATCATTTATAGGATTTTGTCCATCGACATGTCATCCTGCAAAGACCATCCTTCACGCCATGATCCTCAATATCGTTGAATTCCATCCATGGCTCTTCGCATAAGCTTTCCTGATCACATGATCATCTTCACTCCTTCTCAATTATTTCTTGATATGATACTGCCAAAAGTGAGATCCATTGTGTGCCCCCTAGACTTCCAACAAGGTATGATGTAGATATTTCCTACCGTGGACTTGTCACCAAATTCCTTATGTATTTTAAAATTTCCACAACCATTTGCATAGAAGGGCTTCGTTCACTTCTTGAAGATCAAGTACCCCAAGCCCTCTGCAATATTTGGGAAGACACACTTTTCTTCCAATTAACCAATTGACATTTCCTTTTATTCTTTGACTCTTGCCAAACCATTCTTGTTCTAGTGGAGTTTATATTTTCACCGAGTTTTTTTGGAGCTTAAGAAATTAAAGCACATACATAGGCACACAACTCAGACATGCATTTGTAAATAGAACCTTATCACATATAAATAAAAGTTATCAATCCAACCTTCCCTAATGTCTCATATCTTCTCCTCTACATGATACTAGTGAGCACTTCTTAGTCTTTTGTCATCAATAAGCATGCCCAGGTACTGCATTGGCAACTTATAGCATCACCGACTGTGCCTGGCATCAAAATTGACACAATGGGTGACACGGTAGAACATTCTCATAACAAAGAACTCAAACCACAAGAATCACATAATGTTGCGCGACAATGGGCCAACACATGTATCGGGTTTTCCATTTTTCTCTAGTTTTTAAAAGCGACTTTCATCATTTTTTCAATTCTTGTTCGTCCGGTTTAGTTATTTTTTATTTATTTACTTCTGTGTTTAATTCATGAATAATTATTGAAAACATGTATTCTAAAAAATCATGAATACATTTAAAATTTTGACGATCCTTTTTAAAATCATATTTTATTTATTTATTGACTTTTGTGTTTAATTCATGAATAATAAAAATGTCAGGACGCTGATAAGTGCGACATGTGTGGCACGAAGCAATTCCGCCTTGATGTTTTGTGATGGCAAGTTTAGTTACCCGAGGATGGCAACTTTAGTTGTGAAGCATGGCAACTTTCTGTTTGGATGGCAAGTTTTAGTTTCTTTTAGGTTTTTTTCGAATGACAATTTTAGTTGTAAAAAATGTCAGGGCGGTGTTACTTCGTGCCACACATGTGGCACTTACCATTTGGGTATATATTTCAGTAACTTATGTGTACGACTAGATCGTCGACCACATACAAGATAATACAAAGTCAGGGAAGTTTGTATAGCAAAATACATAATTACCGTAAAGTATTTTTGCATCCAATGTGATGTCTTGTTGCATGCCCTTGGGCAAAATAAACATTACACCGAATTTAAAGTTTGCAGGTCCGAGAAGGAATTCTGCTTCACTAAGCAGGGTCCCTATCAACAAACGAACATAATCCGAAGGAGTAGAAGAAGTCACCGCACGACATGCCCCATACCAAGCTGCTTAGCTAGACTAATGTGGTTGATTAGATTCACAACTTGCTTTCGCCCCTGCACGTTCCAGGCTTGCTTAATGACCTAGGTAGATGGAGCTAATTGTGGTGTGCATAGAGCTAAGGATCACCATATGTGGCTTAACATGCTTTCTGATGCCACCCATTCCAAGGACACAAGCAGCTCACCCTCTATGGTTTGCCTCCCATTTGGCGTAAGCAATTTTGTGATTCGACCAAGATTATTGAGCTTGTGTTCTACACAAGGGGAAAATGAGTGATGCACATATATAGCAACAACATAGTAATTCAGGAATAGAACTGAGAAGTTGGAGTTATTTAAGAATGGAGAGACAACTAGGAGGAAGTTATAAGAGTCTTTGAACCTTTATGATATGAGTGAAGTCTCTGTGGAGCTCTTGCACGTTGATGCATTACAAGGCTATGCAAATGAATGGATGCACACATGGCGCTGACGAATCGGACAAGAAAGAAATTTGGTGCATGACAGAAAATTTAACAAGTGAATCAAGTAGTTTGAAGTTAGGTAACTATCAACCTATCACCTATCCACATTTCCATACATTTTGGATGCAATGATCTGGTTGAAACCATCAAAACTCGGATAAGTATTTTGGCCAATCATTTATCTCCATCCTACAATATAAATTACTTCTACACGGACACTCTCAAAAGGCTCGGCAAAGCATATAATTATGTTGTATTTATATGTTAGTTACCTTCTTAAGTTAGTAAATATGGTCTCTTGACTACAGTACATAGAAACTCTTCCTCTGTACTAGGGGAGATGCAGGAAGGTCATGTGGACATGGCATTCCCCTCAAAAGAACATCTATACACGCTAATGGAAACAATATGATCATTCTAAAGTACGGCGTAGTTCTAGGAATAAGTTTAGAGTTAAATTTCATGATGAGTTATGAGAGGCATATTTTGGAACAGCAGAGGTCTACTGGACTGGGCTAAACGATGGTTCTTAGCGGAGACTTCGAGGGAACAAAGGTTGGATTTTCGCTCTTTTGGGAGTGAAATGCGTAAATCCCCGCTGCAATTGTGTCGTCATTAGCAAAAAACACGAATTTTGCTTTCTAGCGCAAAAAACACCGAACGCACGGCTAAAATTTTGTTATCCATGATTAGTAGACCATGTCAACCTGCTTCCTGCAAAATTATCGGCCATTCATTTTTGCCTGCAAAATTCGAAGGTATCTCTGTAGTTTCCTAGTTTCTATATTTCGCAGGAAAAAACGAGTGACCGATAATTTTGCAGGAAGCAGATTGATCTGTTTTTCGATTGTATAAGCAGAAAATACCAGCTAATGTATATGCATGTGTCTTTCTGTTCATCTATTTTGTATGGTCAATCATTTATCTCCATCCTACAATACAAAATACTCCTACTTATGTATGAACACTCAAAAGGCTAGGTTCAACACCGAATTATGTTGTACTGATACAGAAGTAACCTCAAGTTAGTAAACATGGCCTCTTGATTAGGGAAATTACATAGGCACTCTGTGTGCCTATCTTCTCTGTAGTGCTTAAATAATTTATATGGTTGTATAACTTTTTCTATTACATTTGCTTAAACCATTTTTTCCGTAACCTACACGCTGCTGCAGAAGATAGGCATTCTGAACCAGTGCTTGCAAGCTAAGGAGTTTCACTTCAGGAAACAGGGCCACTATCACTGAGAGATTAAAGTTTGAACAAGTCACGACCTGAACCAGTGCTGACATTTGACAATCGGTATCAAAGATGACATGCCCCATACCAAACTGGTCAACCATACTGAAGCTATTGGCCAGTGACATTGCGTAATGTCGCTCATTTCTCGCTGAACCGTAGTGCGCATTTATGAGCATATGAACTACATGGCTTCCTTTTGTCTCTACATGTTCTGATTCACCGGATGTTCTGGGTAGATCGAGCCTTCTTTGGTTTGCATTGAGCCAGATACCATAAACAGTGGCTTAACATGCTTTGCGATGCCGCCGATTCGAAGGAGGCAAGCAATATGCTCTTGTTGGTTTGCATTTCCATTCCGCACCCCTGGTGGCGTCGTGCTCAGGCCAAGATTACCGACCTTGTGTTCCGAACAAGATGATAATGGGTGGTGCGCATATATAAGAGCAACATAGTAATTCAGGTATAGAACATAGAAGCTGGAGTTATTTAAAAATGGAAAGACACCTAGGAGAAAGTTATAAGAATTAAGAGTCGTTGAACCTTCTTTGACATGAGTGAAGTCTCTGTGGAGCTCTTGCACGTTGATGCATTTACATGGTCTTGCAAATTAACAGATGCACACATGGATCCATGGATAAAATTTTCGTCCCTGCACATGGGACATGGCGCGGAAGAACCTAAGATTCTTGGGAAAGATCTGGTCAAGCCATTAACTTGGGATTTATGACAAAAGATATAGTAAGTGAATTAAGTAGTTTAAAGTTAGCTAGCTATGACCTTTATCAACATTTTCGTACATTTTGAATGTTGTGATCAAGTTGAGACCGATAAACTCATATAAGTATTTTGGCCAACCATTTATCTTCGTCCTACAATATAAACTAGTTCTGCACGGACAGTCTCAAAAGTCATGGTTCAACACATAATTAACTCTATTTATTTGGAAGTTATTTTTTCAACATATCCTATATATACCTAAATAATTGATCCCCACTAACTCAATTATCTTAACATGCAAACCATGCCAACTCATCATGCTATCATGCATGCCCTACTAAGTTTTAGTTCTCTCAACATGCAACTATGACAATTCCCATGGCACCATGGATGGGAAAAGGCCCACCTTAATATGCACCATGAATGCTGCTCATATTTAACCGTACAATTATGTAATAATAGAAATATAATAAATTATGTGTACACTTTAGTTCCAATTCTCATATTGCTACTCAAAATACTAAAGTATCATGCTGTCAATTCTCAGAGAAATATACCCACCTTAATATGCATCATGAATGCTGCTCATATTTAATAAATATTCAACTATGTAATAATCAATTATAATAAATTATGTCCTCACTTTAGTTTCAGTTCTCATATTGCTAATCCAAATACTAAAGATTTGTCCTATCCATGTATCTCCAGTTTATATGGAAGCTCCCTTCTTAAGTTAGTAAATAAGTCCTCTTGATTACTGTACATAGGCATTCTACCTCTCTTCTCTGTACTTGAATAAGCAAATTTTTGTACTTAAATCACTTTTTTTCTGTTATGTTTGCTTAGACCAGTTATTCAGCCCCTAAGTAAAAAGGTTGGTTTCTTATGGCTCTTTGATTTGTTTGTTAAGAGGATAATAGTGTATTGTACTACTTCACGCGAATGTAAGTGAACCCACACTTTGCTGCTACCGGTGCATCAAGATATCGTATTTTTTAAAAAAAAATCTGGAAAAAAGATCTAGCACACTAAGACAACATCCATGTATGTTGTCACAATATTAAAAAAATGTATGTTGTCAAAACAATTCGTACCAAAATTTGAAACATTTCTTGACATACAAAAGTGTCAAATTTGACATTAGTGTGATAATGGGCCAAATCAAAAGCCCAACTTATGTTATGTGTTATTCAATGTTGAATTTCTCATTTTTGTTTTTCGAGCCATGTTTCAAATTTTGACTTGAAATTTTGTGACAACTTATAATGATGTTGTGTGAATGTTCTAATTTTTTCATAATTTTTGGACATATTAAAGTGTGCAACGCGAGTTTGATGCACCGATAACACCACAAGCACCAGTGTACCAGCTCCCACTACTTCACACCCCTAACCTGGTCATTGCAGTATAGTTTACTTTAACTTGGCATCTAAATTATATTTTATGGTTGTGTTCTTATTTGTAATCACGAGCTTAAACCAAACCAACAAGTTTTATTATCCTATAGAAAGAGACACATCACTTGCTAAAGGTTCAAAAGGTCCTCGGGCGAACATGTCACATTGGTTTTTGCTGTTTTTATTTTGCTGGGCTAATGGGAGCACATCATCTCTTGAGGCTATTGAACAAATCTAGCTTCAGACAATCTAGTGAACAATGTATACAACAGAAGCCGATTCTTATCGCGGTGCTTGATTACTTTGTGTTTTCCATAGTTCTGTAGTTTTGAAGTCATTGGTTTGGCCATAGCATGCTCCTTTGTGGATCTGGGAGTTCCCACCATCTAGGCAGAAACTATTCGTAGTTTTTCACTTCTATTCTTAGGAGCGAAACAGAGGGAGTATAATATAATCATTTCTTTGCTATGTGTTGCTCTAAGCCCCAGTGAGGCAAATTTGTTTTTTTATTTCAAAAAATATAGAGAAGACGCACATGATCCACACAAAACTAGTGCGTCTTGCATGCTAAGAATATACTTGATCCATTTACGTAGTGTGTGTACTCCGACTAAATATAACACACCATCAATCCTACGAATCGAACAAGGGTAGTGAGATCAAACAACCCCAGTCTTTTCTAGGCCGTGAGCTTATTCATAGGCATGTTTAAATGAGAAAGTAGATCAAATATTAAGTTAAGAGTGTTATGCGATGGACCATGTAGTATCCGTGTGTAAGAGATTATTGACAAGCATCTCAATCAGTACGCAATTCAATAGTTTCACATGTGCAACTTTCCACATATTGAAGTTCCCTACAAGTGAACTTGTTGTTCGATCTGATAATACTTTCAGATTTACATTTGGAAAAGGAGGTAGATGACGGCGAGGGTGGCGTCACTTTCTTGGATTATTATTATTATTTTTTCATGATTTTTTTGAATTTTCTCTTAAAATACATGAACTTCGACAATTCAAATTTCTCTTCATGTCCACATTTTATTTGAAATTTTCTAGCTCTTAAGTCCTGGATTAATGAAGCAAGTGGGAAATGAAGGGATGTGACGTGTCAAGGCCCAAGAGGCTCAACACTTCGCAATTCTTTCTAACATGTAGTGCACATGTATAACAATGCAAGCATCATTTGCACCAGGAAAGTACCATTATGGAGCCTATTTTGGGCCGCATAGAGCCTATTTTCTTCAATTACGTCTCCAGATGCTTTCTGATGCCACCTACTCCAAGGACACAAACAACCTATGATCTATGGTTTGCCTCTAGATCGGCATGCAAGGCAATTTCATACTTTGGCCAGGATTATTGATCTTCTGTTCCGCACAAGAGGAAAACGAGTGATGCACATATATGGCGGCAACATAGAAATTTAGGAATTGTATAGAGGAGATGGAGTTATTTAAGAATGGAGAGATAGGAGGAAGTAGTAAGAGTTGTTCAACCTTTTATGACGCAAGTGAAGTCTTCGTGGATCTCTTGCACATTCAATCATTGATGCATTCGCAAGGTATGCAAAAAAAAGATGCACACATGGCGCAGATGAACATACGATTCACATAGAGGAGTTGGTTGAGAAACTAACTTGAAAATTGTGACAAAAATTTAACAAGTGAATCAAGTAGTTTGAACTTAGCTCCTTGTGATGTAAACCCACATTTTGGCCCACTCTGGATGGGATAACCAGGTTGAGACCAGCCAAACCCACATTGTTTACCTGCCCTAAAGAGTAAATCGTCACGTGTTATCCATTCATACTCGTGATCAATTTCACCATGTCTATCCATGCATTGTCTGCAATTGAACACATACTGGAATATACAAACTCCTTTCACAATACCCTTAAATTAATATAATTTGTAATTTGACTTAAATCTAATGGACGTTATGCCGGTATTTGTCCATCTTCCAGATTGCCACTATCAGATACTACAGAGTACCATCAATCAAGAGGGCATGTTGTAATTCATAGAGACATAAGAATTAAGAATTTCTATCCAAGGAAGACCACCGAATTGGGCACAACCACATGGTACAACACCTCAATCATAGGCAACAACACATTGGAGGTGGTTGGGGGGAGGGGGACGGACCACAGGATGATTAGGAAGTCTCTAGCTCATAAATGTGACGACGCGCGATGGGACCTCCTATTTAGCGCATAGCGCACTGGACATCGAGCAAACGCGCACGCTGATGCATGCTATTGGGCCGGTCCACTTAATCAGTTTATTGTGCTTTTTTCCCTGGCGTGAAGAAGGTCACTCAACTGGTTCACTTCTTGAAGATCAAGTACCACAAGCCCTCCACAATCTTTGGGAAAGCACACTTTTCTTCCAATTAATCAATTGACATTAGCCTCTATTCTTTGACTCTTGCCATACCATTCTTGTTATAGTGGAGTTCATAATTTCGCCAAGTCTTTTGGAGTTTCAAGAAATTAAGGCACACATAGAGGCACACAACTCAGACATGAATTTGTAAATAGAACCTTGTCATGTATAAATAACAATTATCAATCCAACCTACCCTAATGTCTCCTATCTTCTCCTCTACAGGATTCCAGTGAGCATTTCTTAGTCTTTTGTCATCAATAGGCATGCCCAAGTATTGCATTGGCAACTTCTGGCAGCACCGACTGTGCCTGGCCTCAAATTTGACACAATGGGTGACACGGTACAACATTCCTCATAACAAAGAACTCAACCCCCAAGAATCACATAATGTAGCGCGGCAATGGGCCAACCCATGTATCGGTTTTTCCTTTTTTTTCTCTAGTTTTGAAAAGCGACTTTCATCTTCGTCCAGTTTTATTTCTTTTTATTTTTTATTTTTGTGTTTAATTCATTAATAATTATTGAAAAAGTGTATTCTAAAAAAATCAGGAGTATATTTAAATTTTTTACGATCCTTTCTGAAACTTGGTGAACATTTTTAAAAAGTTGTTAATATTTACTAAATTCATAACATTTGAAATTTCGGTGAATTTGTTCTTAAATTCGTAATCATTTTAAAATTCCCATGCGATTCTTTTTTACAAATCATGTACTGCCTAAAGTTGGTGAATACTTTTAGAGTTTGTGAAAATTTCCAAAATTCTTGAACCTTTCTAAAAATTTCATGAATAATTGATTTTGGGGATATTTCTGAAATCCCTGACCATTTTTAAAATGCATGACCTTTTTTAAATGTCGAACATATTTGATAATTCATGAACCTACAAATTCATAATCATTAAAAAATATACTATTTTCCCTTGCAATTATGTAACATATTGCGACATAATTTTCCAGATCCAGGCGTTTCAGGTTTTTTTAGAGCTAGATGATTTCTCTTTTCATTGCCTGATTTTTCGTTTAAATGATTTTTTTCGTTTAGAGTGCCAACGAGTGTCACACGGTAACAATAAATCTGCGATGCCCATAGTCTGTTTCGGCTCCTATGCGCACTATTCAGATCGATTAATAAGGCACACAAACGCACCCAGATGGCGAGTTTGGGCCGGCCTACAACAGGGCTCTGTTTTTATTTTTGGTTATACTTTTCCTTTTCCTATATTTTTAATGATTTTTTTCTGCTCGCTTTGGTGTGCTGGCTGTGGCAGATTTTTTCTTTCATTTCCTTTTCGTGTTTGGCTATGGGGTTTTCACTATATTTTTTCGTTTTCCTTCCCTGTTACTACCATTTTTTTCTTTATTTCTTTCTAATTTTTCTTACGCCTTTTGCCATTATTTATCCTTTTAGCATTTTCTTATGTTTATTACTCCCTCTGTCTCATAATATAAGATATTTTTTGACACTACAGTAGTGTGAAAAAATCTCTTACATTACGGGATGGAGGGAGTATTTCCTTTTTATGTTTTTATTTTTTATACACATTCACTTTAAAAAAAATTAGCGACGAACATTCTTAGGAATTTCGTGATGAACTTTTCGCTTTTTATTTTGAAATTTTATAAAACATTTAAAAAATATACCCATGAACAATCTGTAAAACAAATTCATGAACATTGTCAGAAAAGATGAACATTTTTCAAAATTCATGGATAGTTTTAAATTCGGAACTTTTTATATCAGAAAACTTTATGTTCAGAACGTCTTTAGGTGTGCAACAACATATTACCCCTCCGTTTATAATTAGTTGTCGCTGATTTAGTATAAACTTTGTACTGAATCAACTACAACTAATATGGAACAGAGGGAGTATTAGAAAACTTGCTCAATTGTGAGAACTAACAAGTCCAACTTTCCTCGGTTGAACAAAACTTGGGGCAAATTTAGTACCCTATGCGCCCTATTCAACACTCAGGGAGCAGAATAAGTTGTTTTTCACCCAACTATTTTCTACATTGTTACATCCTGAGTTTACGTTCGGTCAAATAGTTACATTCATGTTGACTCATAATGCAAAAAACCGCATAAGGAGATGAAAAATAAGAATGCAAAACCACAAAAAATATATCTGTATATCATGTATGTATTTATGCTACGTTTTTATGGTTGTAATTTTGTATCACGTAAAACAATACGTCCATTATATTTTCTGACTTGCATCTCTTTGGACATAAGATAAATTAATGTGAAGTAAACAAAAAAAACCATGCAGAGACTTCAAAATAGAGGGGGATATAATAACTATTCTTTATTCTGGTTCTGATACATATAGATGTTTTTCTTACCACTTATGTATGTAGATATAATTCTGGGTGCTGATGACAAAATGACTATTATTTTTTCTTACCCAGCAGAAATCATACAATGGTCATGTCGGAATAAACATAAAGAGTTTTCTACTACTATAATGTGTCAGCTATTCAGTTGTTTCTTTTACAGAGCTATTATTCACCATCTTCTTGTGCCAGTGGCTCTCTGAACAATGGTTCAACATGAAACGACCATCCACAGTTCATTTCTTGCTAGTAGTGCCATAATCGTGTAGGCATGATATTGTGGTTAATAATGTTTTCCAGCTAAATCCATGAACAAGGTTAATATACATAGTAAATTGATTTTGATTTCCCCCCTTCCATTTTGATAGCTCCAGATCGATAAACCTCCTCGATAACATAGGGTCCTTCCCATTTTGAGAGGAGTTTTCCTGCAAAGAATCTAAAACGAGAGTTATACAAAAGAACATATTCTCCAACTATAAACTCACGCTTTTGAATTCTTTTATCATGCCATCTTTTAACATTTTATTTAAATAACTTGGCATTTTCATAAGCTTGGGTTCTCCATTCATCTAATGAGCTAATATCAAATAACCTCTTTTCATCGGCAAGTTTGAAATCATAGTTGAGTTCTTTAATTTCCCAATATGCTTTATGTTCTAACTCAAGAAGTAAATGACAAGCTTTTTCATAAACCATTTTGTAAGGAGACATACCCATAGGATTTTTGTATGCTGTTCTATAAGCCCAAAGTGCATCATCTAACTTCTTAGACCAATTCTTCTGGGACCTATTAACAGTCTTTTGCAAAATTAATTTTATTTCTCTATTGCTAAGTTCAACTTGACCACTAGACTGAGGATGATAAGGTGATGCAAGCATTTTACGGAAAGCAGCATGAATAAAGTGTGAACCACCATCAGTCATTAAATATCTAGGGACTCCAAACCTTGGGAAAATAACTTCCTTAAGAATTTTAATAGAGGTGTTGTGATCAGCACTACTGGTTGGAATAACTTGTACCCATTTAGTAACATAATCAACAGCAACCAAAATATGTGTATACCCATTAGAGGAAGGAAAATGTCCCATGTAATCAAATCCCCAAACATCAAATGGTTCAATAGCAAGTGAATAATTCATAGGCATTTCTTGACGCTTACCGATATTACCTATTCTTTGGCATTCATCACAAGATAAGACGAACTTACGGGCATCCTTGAAGAGAGTAGGCCAATAAAACCCAGAATGCAATACCTTGTGAGCTGTTCTGTCTCCCGCATGATGTCCTCCATAAGCTTCAGAGTGACATTTCCGTAGGATTTGTCCCTGTTCATGCTCAGGTACACAACATCTAATAATACCATCACCCCTTCTTTATAAAGATGTGGGTCATCCCAAAAGTAATGTCTTAAATCATAGAAGAAAATTTTATTTTGTTGGTATGTAAAGCTAGGTGGTAAATATTTAGCAACAATGTAATTAGCATAGTCAGCATACCAAGGAGTGTTATGAGAAACATTTATTGCAGCTAACTGCTCATCAGGAAAACTATCATCAATAGGTAGTGGGTCATTAAGAACATTTTCAAGCCTAGAAGAGTTATCAGCTACGGGGTTCTCTGCTCCTTTTCTATCAGTGATATGTAAATCAAATTCTTGTAGCAAGAGAACCCATTGAATAAGTCTATGTTTATCATCTTTTGTTTCCATAAGATATTTTATAGCAGCATGATCGGTGTGAACAATTACTTTTGAATCAACAATGTAAGATCTAAATTCATCACAAGCAAACACCACTGCTAGGAATTCTTTTTCAGTAGTTGCATAATTTCGTTGAACACTGTCTAGAGTTTTACTAGCATAATGAATAACATTCAGTTTCTTATCAACTCTTTGTCCTAGAACAACACCAACAACATAATCACTAGCATCACACATAATTTCAAAAGGCAAGTTCCAATCAGGTAGTTGAACAACAGATGCAGAAATTAAGGCTTTCTTGAGTGTTTCGAAGGCTTCTAAACAATCATCATAAAAAACAAAAGGAACATCCTTTTGCAAAAGATTTGTAAGAGGCCTAGAAGTTTTAGAAAAGTCTTTGATAAATCTCCTATAGAAACCAGCATGATCTAGGAAACTAGGAATACCTTTGATATCTTTAGGACATGGCATTTTCTCAATTGCATCAACCTTAGCTTTGTCCACTTCAATATCTCTTTCAGATATTTTATGGCCCAAAACAATACCTTCATTAACCATAAAGTGGCACTTCTCCCAATTCAAGACAAGATTTGTTTGCTCGCATCTCTACAAAACTCGATCAATATTGCTTAAACAATCATCAAAAGACTTCCCATAAATAGAGAAGTCATCCATGAAAACTTCAACAATCTTTTCACATAAGTCAGAGAATATAGTAGTCATACATCTTTGAAAGGTAGCCGTTGCATTGCATAAACCGAAAGGCATACGTCTATAAGCATAAGTTCCAAAGGGACAAGTGAAAGTGGTATTTTCTTGATCAGGTTGAGAAACAGGTATTTGTGAAAAACCAGAGTATCCATCAAGGAAGCAAAAACATGTGTGCTTAGATAATCTTTCTAGCATTTGATCGATAAAAGGCAGAGGGTAATGATCTTTTCTAGTTGCTTTGTTTAATTTTCTAAAATCAATTACCAATCTATAGCCTGTAACATTTCTTTGTGGAGTAAGTTCATTCTTATCATTAGGAACAATAGTAATACCTCCTTTCTTAGGGACACAATGAACATGACTTACCCATGTACTATCAGCTATCGGATAGATTATACTTGCTTCCAGAAGTTTTAATATTTCCGTTCTTAGCACTTCTTCATTTTTGTATTTAACCGACGTTGGTGATCAACAACGGGTTTAGCATCAGGTTCCATATTAATCTTGTGCTGACATAGAGTGGGACTAATGCCCTTTAAATCATCAAGAGTATATCCAATAGCAGCTCAGTGCTTCCTTAGAACTTCCAATAATCTTTCTTCTTCATGTTCTGAAAGGTTAGCACTAATAATAACGTGATATATCTTTGTTTCATCAAGATAAGCATATTTCAAAGTGTCCGACAATTGTTTTAATTCAAACACAGGATCACCTTTAGGTGGAGGAGGACCTCCTAGAGTCTCAATAGGCAAATTGTGTTCAAGCAAAGGACGTTGTTCAAAGAAAATCTGATCTATTTCATTTCTTTCATGCATATTTAAATCATTTTCATGGTCTAGAAAATAGTTTTCTAGTGGATCAGTAGGAGGCACAACAATAGAAGCAAGACCAATTATTTCATCCTTACTAGGCAATTCTTTTTCATGAAGCTTTCTACTAAACTTGGAAAAATTAAACTCATGAGACTCATCACCAAAACTAACACTGACAGTTTGTTTCTCACAATCTATTTTAGCATTAACGATGTTCAAGAAAGGTCTACCAAAGATAATGGGACAAAAGTCATCTTCTGGGGAACCAAGAACAAGAAAATCAGTAGGTTATTTTATTTTCCCACACAAGACTTCAACATCTCTAACAATCCCAAGTGGTTTGATGGTGTCTCTATTAGCAAGTTTAATAGTGGCATCTATTTCTTCTATTTCAGCGGGTGCTATGTCATTCATAATTTCTTGATATAAGGTAAAGTGAATAGCACTCACGCTAGCATCGATGTCACATAAACCATGATAACAGTGATCTCCTATTTTAACTGAGACAACGGGCATGCCAACAACGGGTCTATGATTATCCATTTTATCGGGTTTGGCAATTCTAGTAGCTTCATTACAGAAGTAAATAAACATGCCCATCTATATTTTCTTCCAAGAGATCCTTAACCATAGCAGCACTAGGCTCTACTTTAATTTGTTCAGGTATAGGTGTTCTAATATAACTTTTGTTGACCACAGTTGAAACTTTAGCATGTTCCTTTATCCTAACAGGGAAATGTGGTTTCTCAATATAAGCAGTAGGAACAACTGTCTCAACATTATAAAGTATAGTTTCCTCTTTAGCTAGTTCCGGTTCTTTAATTTCTTCTTTAATAGGTGGGTGATATTTAAAACACTTCTCTTCAGGGAGATCAACATGAGTAGCAAATGATTCACAAAAGGAGGCTACTATCTCAGAGTCAAGTCCATATTTAGTGCTAAACTTCTGAAAAGCATTGGTATTCATAAAAGATTTAACACAATCAAACTTAGCTTAATACATGACTCTTTACCTTCGTCGAGTTCCCAATCTTCAGAGTTGCATTTAATTCTTTCCAAAAGATCCCACCAGAATTCAATAGTCTTCTTTATAAAAGAACCAACACAAGAAGTATCAAGCATGGATCGATCATTATGAGAAAGTCGAGCATAAAAATTCTGGATAATAATTTCTCTTGAGATCTCATGATTGGGGCATGAATATAACATTGAATTAAGCCTCCCCCAAGCTAGAGCGATACTTTCTCCTTCACGAGGCCAAAAATTATATATGTAATTCTGATCACAATGAACTAGATGCATAGGATAACTTTTTTGGTGGAACTCCAGTTTCAATCGATTCCAATTCCAAGATCCAATATCATCGCATAACCTATACCATGCCAATGCCTTTCCTTTAAAAAATAAAGGGAAAACCTTCTTCTTAACTTAATCTCCGGTAAACCTGCAAGCTTAAACAATCCACAAATTTGTTCCACATATATCAAGTGCATATCAGGATGTTCGGTTCCATCTCCTGCATAAGGATTAGCTAGCAATTTTTCTATCATAACCGAAGGAATTTCATATTCAATATTTTCAGTAGGTGCAGTAGGTTGAGGGGTAGCTAATTGTAGTTCCGGTCGAGATGAAGATACCCCAAACAAACCCCTCAAAGGATTGTTTACCATAGTAACAAGTGACAGTAAATTTCAGCACACTATATACATGTTTCCTTACCAAATTCCACTTACCAAAGGAGCTTCACTCCCCGGCAACGGCGCCAGAAAATAGCCTTGATGACCCAAAAGTATATGGGATCAATTGTAGCTCTTTTCGATAAGTAAGAGTGTCGAACCCAACGAGGAGCAGAAGGAAATGACAAGTGGTTTTCAGCAAGGTAATGTCTGCAAGTGCTGAAATTGTAAGTAACAGAGTAGTTTGATAGCAAGATAATTTGTAACGAGCAAGTAATGATAGTAGTAACAAAAGTGCAGCAAGGTAGCCCAATCCTTTTGAGGCAAAGGACAAGCCAAAACGGTCTCTTATAATAAGCAAAGCGTTCTTGAGGGTTGATAACCCACAAGTATAGGGGATCAATTCTAGCCTCTTTCGATAAGTAAGAGTGTCGAACCCAACGAGGAGCTAAAGGTAGAACAAATATTCCCTCAAGTTTTATCGACCACCGATACAACTCTACGCATGCTTGACGTTCGCTTTACCTAGAACAAGTATAAAACTAGAAGTACTTTGTAGGTATAACGAGATAGGTTTGCAAGAATATAAAGAGCACATAAATAAAAACTAGGGACTGTTTTAAGTAAAGAAGCAATAAAGTTAGTATAGCGAGTGTGGAAAAGTGGTGTTAGGAGTTGCGAAATTGTCCCTAAGCAATTGACTACTTTACTAGACCGATAGCAAGTTTTATGTGGGAGAGGCCACTGCTAGCATGTCATCCCTGACTTGGAATTCTATGCACTTATGATTGGAACTATTAGCAAGCATCCGCAACTACTAACGTTCATTAAGGTAAAACCCAACCATAGCATTAAGATATATTGGTCCCCCTTCAATCCCGTATGCATCAATTTCTATGCTAGGTTGAAGCTTCTGACACTCTTGCCCTCCAATACATAGTCCTATCAACATACAACTAACCCTATGGTGTGATCCACGCGCGCGCTCATATAATGGGCACCAAAGGACAACAACATAACCACAAGCAAATTAAACCAATCATAGAAATTCACCAATTACCGACACGACAACGAAAATCTACTCAGACATCATAGGATGGCAACACATCATTGGATAATAATATGAAGCATAAAGCACCATGTTCAAGTAGAGGGTACAGCGGGTTGCAGGAGAGTCGACCGCTGTAGATAGATGGGGGAAGGTGATGGAGATGTTGGTGAAGGTGATGGAGGTGTTGGTGTAGATTGCGGTTATGATGATGGCCCCGGCGACGTTCCGGCGCCACCGGGAGAGAGGGGGAGAGAGCCCCCCTTCTTCTTCTTCTTCCTTGACCTTCTCCCTAGATGGGAGAAGGGTTTCCCCTCTGGTCCATGGCTTCCCTAGCGGTGGAGGGGCGAGAGCCCCTCCGAAATTGGATCTGTCTCTTTGCCTCTCTCTGTTTCTGCGTTCCCTGATTTTGCCCTTTCACCGTTTCTTAAATTCTCGGAGATCCGTAACTCCGATTGGGCTGAAATTTGGACACGATTTTTATCCGGATATTGGCATTCTTGCAGCGAAAGGAGGGAACCAACCTCCTTACAGAGTGGTCACGAGGGCCTAGGGCGCGCTTGACCCCCTAGGGCGAGCTCCTCACCCTCGTGGGCCCCTCGGGCATCGTCTCGCGTTGATTCCATTTCCCAAAATTCACGTATATTCCAAAAAAAATCTCCGTCAGTTTTTATCCCATTTGGACTCCGTTTAATATGGATTTTCTGCGAAACAAAAAACATGCAACAAACAGGAACTGGCACTGGGCACTGGATCAATATGTTAGTCCCAAAAATAGTATAAAAAGTTGCCAAAAGTACATAAAAGTTGTAGAATATTGGCATGGAACAATCAGAAGTTATAGATACGGCGGAGACGTATCAACATCCCCAAGCTTAATTCCTGCTCGTCCTCGAGTAGGTAAATGATGAAAAAAGATAATTTTTGATGTGGAATGCAACCTAGCATAATCTTGATCACATAATCTAATCATGGCATGAATATTAAGACACGAGTGATTCAAAGCAATAGTCTATCATTTGACATTAAGACAATAATACTTCAAGAATACTAATAAAGCAATCATGTCTTCTCAAAATAACATGGCCAAAGAAAGTTATCCCTACAAAATCATATCGTCTGGCTATGCTCCATCTTCATCACACAAAATATTCTAATAACGCACAACCCCGATGACAAGCCAAGCAATTATTTCATACTTTTGACGTTCTCAAACCTTTTCAACTTTCACGCAATACATGAGAGTGAGCCATGGACATAGCACTATAGGTGGAATAGAATATGATGGTGGAGGTTGTTTGGAGAAGACAAAAAGGAGAAAGTCTCACATCGACGTGGCTAATCAATGGACTATGGAGATGCCCATCAATTGATGTCAATGCGAGGAGTAGGGATTGCCATGCAACAGATGCACTAAGAGCTATAAGTGTATGAAAGCTCAAACTAAAAACTAAGTGGGTGTGCATCCAACTTGCTTGCTCATGAAGACCTAGGGCATTTGAGGAAGCCCATCGTTGGAATATACGAGCCAAGTTCTATAATGAAAATTCCCACTAGTATATGAAAGTGATAACGCAAGAGACTCTCTATATGAAGAACATGGTGCTACTCTGAAGCACAAGTGTGGTAAAAGGATAGTAACATTGTCCCTTCTCTCTTTTCTCTCATTTTTTATTTTTTCTCTTTTTTTTCCTTTTTCTCTTTTTTTGCAGGCTTCTTTGGCCTCTCTCTTTTTTGGGGCTTCTTTGGCCACTTTTATTTTGATAACCTCACATGGGACAATGTTCTAATAATGATCATCACACTTTATTTACTTACAACTCAATATTACAACTCGATACTAGAACAAAGATATGACTCTATATGAATGCCTCCGGCGGTGTACCGAGATGTGCAATGATCTAGCGTAGCAATGACATCAAAAAACGGACAAGCCATGAAAACATCATGCTAGCTATCTTACGATCATGCAAAACAATATGACAATAAATGCTCAAGTCATGTATATGATGATGATGGAAGTTGCACGGCAATATATCTCGGAATGGCTATGGAAATGCCATGATAGGTAGGTATGGTGGCTGTTTTGAGGAAGATATAAGGAGGCTTATGTGTGATAGAGCGTATCGTATCACGGGGTTTGGATGGACCGGTGAAGTTTGCACCAACTCTCGAGGTGAGAAAGGGCAATGCGCGGTACCGAAGAGGCTAGCAATGATGGAAGGGTGAGAGTGCGTATAATCCATGGACTCAACATTAGTCATAAAGAACTCACATACTTATTGCAAAAATCTATTAGTCATAGAAACAAAGTACTAAGTGCATGCTCCTAGGGGGATATATTGATTGGAAAAGACCATCGCTCATCCCCGACCGCCACTCATATGGAAGACAATCAATAAATACCTCATGCTCCAACTTCGTTACATAACGGTTCACCATACGTGCATGCTACGGGAATCACAAACTTCAACACAAGTATTTCTACAATCCACAACTACCCACTAGCATGACTCTAATATCACTATCTTTATATCGCAAAACTATTACAAGGAATCAAACATATCTTATTCAGTGATCTACACGTTTTATGTAGGATTTTATGACTAACCATGTGAATGACCAGTTCCTGTCAACTCTCTAAATAGATATAAGTGAAGCAAGAGAGTTTAATTCTTTCTACAAAAGATATGCCCACACTCTAACAAATATAAGTGAAGGAAAAGAGTATTCTACAAATGGTGGTTTTCTATGTGAAGAGAAACAGGCAATCCAAACTTCAAATGATATAAGTGAAGCACATGAAGCATTCTATAAAGCCATACTCAAAAAATATAAGTGAAGTGCAATGAGAATTCTATAAATCAACCATGGACTATCTCATACCAGCATGGTGCATAAAAGAAAAGTGAAAACTAATGCAAAAGACGCTCCAAGATTTGCACATATCACATGAACGAAACGAAACCGAAAACATACGATACTTGTTGAAGAAAGATGGGATGCCTTCCGGGGCATCCCCAAGCTTAGACGCTTGAGTCTCCTTGAATATTTACTTGGGGTGCGTTGGGCATCCCCAAGCTTGAGCTCTTTCCTCTCCTCCTTCTACTCATATCGAGACCTCCTCGATCTTCGAACGCTTCATCCACACAAAACTCAACAAAAAGCTTGGTAAGATCCGTTAGTATAATAAAGCAAATCACTACTCTAAGTACTGTTGCAAACCAATTAATTTTTTTTTTGCATTTTAGCTACTGTAATATAACTTTTCCATGGCTTAATCCACTGATAGAAATCGATAGTTTCATCAAAACAAGCAAACAATGCATCAAAAACAGAATCTGTCTTAAACAGGACAGTCTGTAGTAATCTGAACATTCACCGTACTTCTGGTACTCCAAAAACTCTGAAAAAATTAGGAAAAATAAACAATTTGTATAGAAAGACAGTGCAAAAATTTTCAGAACCGTTTGACGTTCCAGTAAAAATGTAAAATCGTGCACTACAGCCAAAGTTTCTGTTTTGCACCGCACAAACCAACAAGCTATGTAAACATCCTAAAGGAAAATCTTGGCACATTATTTTTGTTTTTAAACTTTATAAAAGCACACAATAGAAATAAATGACTCTCTAAAACTTCCGGGTTGTCTCCCTGGCAGCGCTTTCTTTAAAGCCATTAAGCTAGGCATATAGTGCTCAAGTAATGGATCCACCCGGATCCCAAGGTATATGAAAGCCAATTTTAATTAACAATGATTTGTGATTTAGTAGTGAGCACAAAGTAACATATATCATGCAACAACGAAGTCTAGCTCTCTTCCTATGCATCGGCATGTCATAAAAGAACAATTCATGCACACATAATAAAGGCCAATGCATAGTATAAACAATTTCTTGCAATTTTATCATATTGGAAACATGGAGAGGCGGAGATGTAGTTCCTCTCTCATAATAATTGCAAATAGGAGCAGCAAGCACATGCATATTATATCTATCAAAATCATCATGTGTAGTAGTGAAACACAACCCATCAATATAATCCTTAATAAGGGCAAACTTCTCCGATATAGTGTAGTCGGGAGAATTCAAAAAGATAATAGGACTATCATGCGTGGGTGCAATAGAAACAATTTCATGTTTAACATAAGGAACTATAGAAAGTTCATCTCCATAAGCATAATTCATATTGGCATCTTGGCCACAAGCATAACAAGCATCATAAAAAAGGGATATTTCAAAAGAATCAACGGGATCACAACAATCATCCTTCGGTAAGCACGAAGGGAAATTAAACAATGTATGAGTTGGAGAGTTACTCTCTTTAGAAGGTGGGCATGGGTAGCTAATCCGATCTTCCTCCTTTTGTTCTTCGCTCTCCTCATCATCTTTTTCATCCAATGAGCCCACAGTTTCATCAATTCCTTCTTCCATAGACTCCTGCAAAATATTAGTCTATTCTCGGAGAGCGGAGACTTTCTCAATAAATTCATCAATATCGTAATTGTATTTATAGTTCTCATAGCAATATTTAAGGATAGCTAAATTTTCAGGTCTATAAACTGAATAATCAAAATCTTCGAACTATTTAAACAAAGATTCAATTTCACAAGCACCCTTAAAAGCAACAAATTCTTCTATTCGTTCCACATCATAGTAATTATATATACCATTAGCATAAGAAGTTAAGGTTTCATTATCATTAAATTTGCATGAAAAGGGAAGGTGTGGAGCCTTCATCCTAGAGCAACAAGTATAATCATATCTCAAGCATAGTTGCCTAGCATACCAATACAACATATAAATTTGATCCCATAATAGTTTCCCTTTTTGAGTCAAGCGATAATCCCTAAAGTATTCACGTTGATCCAGCATGTCTCCCATAACATAATTGAATGGGCTTTTCTCAGGATTATTAAAGTAGTACATAATATCTTTCACATAATGAGCATCGAGGGTTTTAGGAGGTTCCCCATCTCCATGAGTAGCAAGTAAACCTATTTTTTTGGTATTTCGTGTTCCATATCCATAACTAAAGATAGAGAACAACTTAAAACAACAAATAAAAATTATTTAGTGATAAAGCAAACAAGCACACACGAGAATATTCACCCCATGCTATTGCTCCCCGACAACGGCGCCATAAAAAGGTCTTGATAACCCACAAGTATGGGGGATCAATTGGAGTGTCGAACCCAACGAGGAGCTAAAGGTAGAACAAATATTCCCTCAAGTTTTATCGACCACCGATACAACTCTACGCACGCTTGACGTTCGCTTTACCTAGAACAAGTATAAAACTAGAAGTACTTTGTAGGTATAACGGGATAGGTTTGCAAGAACATAAAGAGCACGTAAATAAAAACCAGGGGCTGTTTAAGTAAAGAAGCAATACAGTTAGTATAGCGAGTGTGGATAAGTGGTGGTAGGAGTTGCGAAATTGTCCCTAAGCAATTGACTACTTTACTAGACCGATAGCAAGTTTTATGTGGGAGAGGCCACTGCTAGCATGTCATCCCTTACTTGGAATTCTATGCACTTATGATTGGAACTATTAGCAAGCATCCGCAACTACTAACGTTCATTAAGGTAAAACCCAACCATAACATTAAGATATATTGGTCCCCCTTCAATCCCGTATGCATAAATTTCTATGCTAGGTTGAAGCTTCTGTCACTCTTGCCCTCCAATACATAGTCCTATCAACATACAACTAACCCTATGGTGTGATCCACGCGCGCGCTGATACATCTCCAACGTATCTATAATTTATGAAGTATTCATGCTATTATATCATCTGTTTTGGATGTTTATGGGCTTTACTAAACACTTTTATATTATTTTTGGGACTAACCTATTAACCGGAGGCCCAGCCCAAATTGCTGTTTTCTTGCCTATTTCAGTGTTTTGAAGAAAAGGAATATCAAACGGAGTCCAAATGGAATGAAACCTTCGGGAGAGTTATTTTTGGAACGGAAGCAATCCAGGAGACTTGGAGTAGATGTCAGGGAAGCTTCGAGAAGCCACGAGGCAGGGAGGCGCGCCCTTCCCCCTGGGCGCACCCCCACCCTCATGGGCCCCTCGTGGCTCCCCTGACCGACTTCTTTCGCCTATATATGTCCATATACCCTAAAAACATCGAGGAGCAGAATAGATCGGGAGTTCCGCCGCCGCAAGCCTCTGTAGCCACCGAAAACCAATCTAGACCCGTTCCGGCACCCTGCCGGAGGGGGAATCCCTCACCGGTGGCCATCTTCATCATCCCGGCGCTCTCCATGACAAGGAGGGAGTAGTTCACCCTCGGGGCTGAGGGTATGTACCAGTAGCTATGTGTTTGATCTCTCTCTCGTGTTCTTGAGGTGGTACAATCTTGATGTACCGCGAGCTTTGCTATTATAGGTTGATCTTATGATGTTTCTCCCCCTCTACTCTCTTGTAATGGATTGAGTTTTCCCTTTGAAGTTGTCTTATCGGATTGAGTCTTTAAGGATTTGAGAACACTTGATGTATGTCTTGCATGTGCTTATCTGTGGTGACAACGGGATATTAACGTGATCCACTTGATGTATGTTTTGGTGATCAACTTGCGGGTTCCGCTCGTGAACTTATGCATAGGGGTTGGCACATGTTTTCGTCTTGACTCTCCGGTAGAAACTTTGGGGCACTCTTTAAAGTTCTATGTGTTGGTTGAATAGATGAATCTGAGATTGTTTGATGCATATCATATAATCATACCCACAGATACTTGAGGTGACATTGGAGTATCTAGGTGACATTAGGGTTTTGGTTGATTTGTGTCTTAAGGTGTTATTCTAGTACGAACTCTATGAAAGATCGATCCGAAAGAATAACTTTGAGGTGGTTTCGTACCCTACAATAATCTTTTCGTTTGTTCTCCGCTATTAGTGACTTTGGAGTGACTCTTTGTTGCATGTTGAGGGATAGTTATATGATCCAATTATGTTATTATTATTGAGAAAACTTGCACTAGTGAAAGTATGAATCCTAGGCCTTGTTTCCTAGCATTGCAATACTGTTTACGCTCACTTTTATCATTAGTTACCTTGCTGTTTTTATATTTTCAGATTACAAAAACCTATATCTATCATCCATATTGCACTTGTATCACAATCTCTTCGCCGAACTAGTGCACCTATACAATTTACCATTTGTATTGGGTGTGTTGGGGACACAAGAGACTCTTTGTTATTTGGTTGCAGGGTTGTTTGAGAGAGACCATCTTCATCCTACGCCTCCCACGGATTGATAAACCTTAGGTCATCCACTTGAGGGAAATTTTCTACTGTCCTACAAACCTCTACACTTGGAGGCCCAACAACGTCTACAAGAAGAAGGTTGCTTAGTAGACATCACGCGCTCATATGATGGGCACCAATGGACAACAACATAACCACAACCAAATTAAACCAATCATAGCAATTCACTAATTACCGAGAGGACAACGAAAATCTACTCAGACATCATAGGATGGCAACACATCATTAGATAATAATATGAAGCATAAAGCACTATAACGCCCGGATAATTAAGCTACAGTAATCCCACGCTAATGATGCCATGTCACCACGGTTACTGTTGTTAACCTCGCGATGATTCGAAACCGTTTCAAAATTTAAATTCAAATTAATGTCAATAATAAAAGTTTTCAAAAATTTAAACAAAAATGTTCGGTGGGTGATATTGCACTGATAATTATTGTGGAGAAAACATATTTTTAGAAAATGCCTAACTATTTTAAAATGATGTAAAAAAGAAAAGAAAATAAATAAAAGGAAAAGAAAATACAAAAGAGAAAACAGAACAAAAAAAAACAAGAAAAGGAACCCCCCCTCCCCCCACTGGACCCTGGCCCAACTGGGCCAAACCCCAGGCCCAGCCGGCCGCCCTCCCCTTATCCACTCCCCAGTACCCCCCCATCGACACTCCCCCACCCCACGAAATATCCCCCTCCTCTGCCTCCCCCGATCTGGATCGGGAGGAGACCACAGTCGCCGACCGCCCCGTTGCCGCCGCCTTGCCCTCACCGGAGCACTTCCCCGCCGGCCTGCTTCCCCCTCTCCGTCTCGCCGGAACGTCGTCCCCGTCACCCTCCACGAGCCCCACTGCCTAGACCCCACCGCCCCGTGGTGAGGCCCCGGCATCCCCTCCTCCTCCCCTGCTCCGGCCACTTCGGCCAGGGCCTCGCTCACCGGCGCCCGCACGCGTGCGCATGTCCCTGACCGCGCTCGCACGCTTCTCCTCGCGCGCGCTCACCGCGGCCAGGCCGCGCCCTGGTCGCGCGCTGCTCCGTCTGGCCGCGCCCGTCGCCCCGCCCAACGCGCCTCGCCTGCGCCGCTCGCTCGCCGCGCCGCCGCCCTGTCCTCCCCCGCATCGCTGCGCCTCGCCTCCCCTGCATCCCGCTGCCTCGCCTGCGTCGCCCAGCCGCGCCGCCAGCCCTTGCCCCGTCGCGCCGTGGCCGTGTCGGCTCCGCCCTTCACTATCGCGGCATGACCGCACGCCTGCGCCCCTGCTCACTGCCCCGCGCGGCCTCGCCGCCACCGCTCCGCCGTACTGCCCCGCCGCTAGCCCCACGGGCCACTGCCGCGCCGGCGGCCACTTCCGGCGCCCGTGGCCACTCGGGCTTCGCCCGGGTCGGGCGCCCGCACGCCCATGTGCCCGCTTAGGCCCCAGGTGCCACTGACCCCTGGGCCCGAACCCCCCTGGCCCAATGACAGCCAGGGCCCACGCACAGAACGAATAAAAAAAAATAAAGATAAAAAATAATAAAAATAATAAAATAATAAATAAATAAATAAAGAAAAATAAAATAAAATAAAATTAATTAATTAACTTAATTAATCCTGTTTAAACTAATCTAATTAGTTAATTAATTTAACTAAACAGTAGTTAATTATCTAACAGTCACTGATAGGTGGGACCCACCTGTCAGGTTGACTAGGTGAACGGTCAACGTTGACTGCTGACGTCAGCATGACATCATGCTGATGTCATAAATCATTTTCGAATTAAATTAAATAATTAATTAAATTCCAGAAATTAATAAAATCTTTAGAAAATCATATCTTTTAATCCGTAACTCGGATAAAAATATTTTCAACATGAAAGTTGCTCAGAACGACGAGACGAGTCCGGATACGCAGTCCGTTCGTCCACCACACCTCCCTAACCTATCGAAATTGCAACTTTTCCCCTCCAGTCCATTTGTCCGAAAACGCAAAACATCGGGAATACTTTCCCGGATGTTCCCCCCCTTCGCCGGTACCACCTAATGTCGCGTTAGGACACACCTCGCACTGCTCATTGTCATGTCACGCATCGTCATGTTTATGTTTGCATTGTATTTACTGTTTCTTCCCCCTCTTCTCTCCGGTAGACTACGAGACCGACACTGCTGCTGCCCAGCTCGACTACGGAGTTGACGACCCCTCCTACTTGCCAGAGCAACCAGGCAAGCCCCCCCTTGATCACCAGATATCGCCTATTCTTCTCTATACTGCTTGCATTAGAGTAGTGTAGCATGTTACTGCTTTCCGATATCCTATCCTGATGCATAGCCTATCCTTGCTACTACTGTTGTACCTTTACCTGCAATCCTACATGCTTAGTATAGGATGCTAATTTCCATCAGTGGCCCTACATCCTTGTCCGTCTGCTGTGCTATACTATCGGGCCGTGATCACTTGGGCGGTGATCACGGGTATATACTTATATACTATACACATGACACATGTGATGACTAAAGTCGGGTCGGCTCATAGGAGTACCCGCAAGTGGATCTTTGTGGCGGAGCAACAGGGCAGGTTGAGACTGCCTAGGTGAGAGGTGGGCCTGGCCCTGGTCGGCGTTCGCGGATACTTAACACGCTTAACGAGATCTTGGTATTTGATTTGAGTCTGGCCATTTGGTCTATATGCACTAGCCATCTACGCGGGAGTAGTTATGGGTATCCCGGCGTCGTGGTATCAGCCGAAGCTCTTTTGACGTCAGCGACGGAGCGGCGCGCGCCGGATTGGACTGGAACGCCACTAGGCTAGGTCTGCTTCCGGCCGCCCTCGCAACGTGCAGGTGTGCATAGGGCGATGGGCCCAGACCCCTGCGCGCATAGGTTTAGACCGGCGTGTTGATCTCTCGGTTGAGCCTAGGTGGGGCTGCGATGCGTTGATCTTACGAGGCCGGGCATGGCCCAGAAAAGTGTGTCCGGCCAAATGGGATCGAGCGTGTTGGGTTATGTGGTGCACCCCTGCAAGGAAGTTTATCTATTCGAATAGCCGTGTCCCTCGGTAAAAGGACGACCCGGAGTTGTACCTTGACCTTATGACAACTAGAACTGGATACTGAATAAAATACACCCTTCCAAGTGCCAGATACAACCCGGTGATCGCTCTCTAACAGGGCGACGAGGAGGGGATCGCCGGGTAGGATTATGCTATGCGATGCTACCTGGAGGACTTCAATCTACTCTCTTCTACATGCTGCAAGATGGAGATGACAAGAAGCGTAGTCTTCGAAAGGACTAGCTATCCCCCTCTTATTCTGGCATCCTGCAGTTCAGTCCACTGATATGCCCCTTTACACATATACCCATGCATATGTAGTGTAGCTCCTTGCTTGCGAGTACTTTGGATGAGTACTCACGGTTGCTTCTCTCCCTCTTTTCCCCCTTTCCTTTCTATCTGGTTGTCGCAACCAGATGCTGGAGTCCAGGAGCCAGACGCCACCGTCGACGACGACACCTACGACACTGGAGGTGCCTACTACTACGTGCAGGCCGCTGACGACGACCAGGAGTAGTTAGGAGGATCCCAGGCAGGAGGCCTGCGCCTCGTTCGATCTGTATCCCAGTTTGTGCTAGCCTTCTTAAGGCAAACTTGTTTAACTTATGTCTGTACTCAGATATTGTTGCTTCCGCTGACTCGTCTGTGATCGAGCACTTGTATTCGAGCCCTCGAGGCCCCTGGCTTGTATTATGATGCTTGTATGACTTATTTATGTTTTAGAGTTGTGTTGTGATATCTTCCCGTGAGTCCCTGATCTTGATCGTACACATTTGCGTGCATGATTAGTGTACGGTCAAATCGGGGGCGTCACAAGTTGGTATCAGAGCCGACTGCCTGTAGGAATCCCCCTTTCCACACTCCTTGGCCGAAGTCGAGTCTAGACATTACAAAACTTTTACTAACATGGCTGTGTGTCTTACGGGCCCACGTCGCCATTGGGTGGTACTAGGATCTTTTACTCCTCGACCTTTACTCTGGGACTCTGAACTCTCTTCTACTCGGGTTAAACGAATTTACTAACTCTAACACTAGGATCCCGTGACCGCATTCACCCCAAAGTTGGATAAGCCATAGTTGTTTCTTAGAATAGTATTTTGAACAATTCACACACTGTCATTTGACTCCTTTGAAACGTCTTTGCTTTCAGATGGAACCCACGAGGCAGGTCGTGCGCCACACGACGGCCATTGGTGCCTCGGGATCACCGGCTGTGCTAGCTGAGATGATGACCTATCTGGGTTATCGCTGGCACCCTGAGTACACCGTCTACGAGGAGTACCAGGACTTTAACCAGGAGCAGTACCGTGCCATCGTCCACCTCTACTCGCGGGAGTATGACTCCACTACTGTGCTGCACACCGCACATGGTGTTGGTGTGACCATCGATATGGCTGTCCACGATGCTGCCTATGCTGCTCTGACACGTCTTCGTGGAGAGTATCGGGAGTTGGACACCTCCCCTTTCAGGCACATTGCTATCGCATCTGATGTTGGTGCGGAGGGATACTATACTGCTGCCTACTCCACTGTCACCCGAGAGCCCTTCTACCATCAGAACCTGGTTCTGCATGCTGATGGGCTGGATCGAGCTAACCGAGCTCTTCGCCACGAGATGTACACCACCCGTCAGCACCTTTACCGTGCTCTGACGCTGCTGCACCCCTTTGTCCGATCTGGACAGCTACCGCGTACTGCGATCTACCCAGCCAGGACCGTGATGCCCCACGGTGTCGGTTGGCCAGAGGTGGGAGGCTACTCTCCCGCACTTGGTCCTCTTCTGCCACCTGAGCGTCGGGCTCTACACCTGAGTATCCGCGGCCCCCAGTCTGCTGACGTGGAGGGCTATCCGTTGCCTCACTACCAGCTGTCGGGCTACGATTACCTCCACAGTACCTCTTGGGACTGATGTAGGCTTGCTTGTAGTGTTAGATGCATTCGCCGCGAGCCTGTGTGCCGCCTATGATGTTTTAGTCTATGTAACTCTTGTACTGAACTCTATGCATGACCCCTTTTGTAAGTTATGCCGACTACTATGTAGTAGCTATCGTGCTCCTTTCATTATGCATGTTTCATCATGAATGATCCTTGTCTTTGCAAATTTCTCAATGCTGAAACCCCTGTTATATATTAGCAGGATGGTTAGACCAGGTGGTCGTGGTAGTGGTGGCAATGCCCCACCACCACCTGAGTACATGGCTGGTATGATCCAACAGTTCGAACTGAACCGCCAATTCATGGAAAATATGATGGCTCAGTTTCCTCGCCCCAATATGGACCAGCAACCAACCCCAGTAACTCTGCAGGATTTCATGCGCCTGAATCCAACTGTGTACCGTAGCTCAACTCAGCCTCTGGATGCTGATGACTGGCTCCGTGACATCACCTATGAGATGGAGTCTGCCGATGTAGCCCCTGCCAGCTACGTCAACTTTGCTTCCTTCTTTCTGAAGGGACCCGCAGCTCAATGGTGGGACAGCCACAGGCGTACTCTGCCAGCTGGAACAATCATCACCTGGCCAGACATCCAAGCTGCTTTCCGTGCCCGCTTCATTCCTCAAGGAGTCATGGACCGGAAGAAGCGTGAGTTCCGCAACCTCACCCAAGGCAACAAAACTATTGAAGCTTATCAGCGGGAGTTTCTGGACTTGTCTCGCTATGCTGAGGAGGACATTGCAACTGATGCACGCAGACAGGAGAAGTTCCGTGATGGCCTTCAAGCTGACATCAAGCTCGCACTTCTAGTGCATGACTTTGCTGATTTCGCCACCTTGGTGAACAAGGCCATCAATGTCGAAACTGGTCTGCAGGAATACCAGAGCTCTCACAGGCGCAACCGTGACACGGGCTCATCTTCGGGCTCGCCCTCACAGAAGCGTAAGATATGGATCCCGAACAGCATGTACCGTCCAAATGCATCTGCCCCAAGGCAGACCTATGCTGCACCTCGTCTGCCTCCACCACCATCTAGGCAGTCAAGACTTCCAGCTCCACCATCCCAAGCCCCTGTTCCCACTCCCAATAATGGCTTGTGCTTCAGGTGTGGTCAACCAGGACACCGTGCTAGAGAATGCAACCAGAACCAGAATCAACTGGCCCTTCCAGCAACTGGCCGTGGTAACAACCAGCCCCGCAACAACAATGCTAAGTCTTATGGTCGTGCTCATGCCAACCACGTTGATCTCAACGAAGCTCAAGACCAGCCTGCTACTGTGATGGGTACACTCCTCGTAAATTCAGTACCAGCATCCGTTTTATTTGATACAGGTGCATCACATTCATTCATGTCAGAAGATTTTGCATTCATGCATGGCATTAGAAGCGAAGACATGAATGCTTCACTATTAGTACACACCCCTGCGGGCCAATGTCGAACCTCCATGATTTGCAACGACGTCCCCGTTGAAATCGAAGGACTGGAATTTCTTGTCTCTCCCATCGTACTGAAGTCCTGTAGCATTGATCTCATTCTGGGAATGAATTGGTTAAAAGCGCATACTGCTTCAATCGTTTGCACCACTAAGACCGTCCATCTGCTACACCCTTCAGATGAGATAGTTACTTACCAAGCCCATCTGGTGCAAAATGCCGAGGCAAGGCTCTATGCATTGAATGCATTGAACGCTGCACCACTCGAGGGCATTGAAAACATTCCCGTCGTGCGTGAATTCCTCGACGTCTTCCCTGAAGAACTTCCAGGGATTCCCCCTGCTAGAGCTGTCGAATTCATCATCGACTTGAAACCAGGCACCACTCCTATAGCCAAGCGACCCTACAAAATGCCGCCGCATGAACTCCTTGAGCTTAAGGAGGAAATCGACAAATCTCTTCGCAAAGGATTCATTCGCCCAAGTTGCTCTCCTTGGGGAGCACCTTCTCTCTTTGTCAAGAAGAAGGATGGGACAAACCGATTAGTTCAAGACTACCGTCCTATAAACCAAGCTACCATTCAGAATAAATACCCTCTTCCTCGGATCAATGATCTGTATGATCAACTGGCGGGTTCGTCAGTGTTCTCTAAGCTCGACTTGAGGTTGGGTTACCACCAGATCCGTGTTCGCGAAGAGGATATCCCAAAGACCGCCTTCGTGACTCGATATGGTTCATACGAGTACACCGTCATGTCTTTCGGTTTAACCAATGCTCCAGCCACCTTCTCTCGTCTGATGAACTATATATTCATGGATTACCTCGACAAGTTCGTTGTGGTTTATCTGGATGATATCCTGGTATTTTCCAAGAACGAAGAAGAACATGCTGAACATCTTCGACTTGTGCTGGAAAAGCTACGAGAGCATCAACTATATGCCAAGTTCTCCAAATGTGAATTCTGGCTACCGGAAGTAACCTATCTTGGGCATGTCATCTCTAAGGATGGTATTGCCGTCAACCCTGAACGAGTCCAGGCTATCCTTGATTGGACTCCTCCCAAGAACGTTAAGCAAGTCAGAAGTTTTCTCGGTCTCGCCAGCTATTGCCGTCGATTCGTCGAGAACTTCTCCAAGATCGCCAGGCCTCTGACTAACCTGTTGCATAAGGGCGTCAAGTTCCAATGGACAGACAAATGTCAGGAAAGTTTCCAGGCACTCAAAGACAAGTTGACTTCTGCCCCAGTTCTAGCTCCACCTGATACTAAGAAGGACTTCGTCATTTACTGCGACGCTTCCCGTCAAGGATTAGGCTGTGTCCTAATGCAAGACCGCAAAGTGATTGCTTATGCCTCTCGGCAATTGCGCCCTCACGAAGAGAACTACCCAGTTCACGACCTCGAACTTGCTGCTGTCATTCATGCGCTGAAGCAGTGGCGACATTACCTTCTCGGTAATCGTTGCGAGATCTTCACTGACCACCAAAGTCTGAAGTATCTGTTTACTCAGCCAGACCTGAACCTCCGTCAGCAGAGATGGATGGAGCTTGTTGCAGACTTTGACTTGGGTATTTCCTATACGCCAGGCAAGGCTAATGTAATGGCTGATGCCTTGAGCCGCAAGTCTTACTGCAACCACCTCCAGGTTCACAAAGTTCAGCCCTCGCTTGTTGAAGAATTCAGGAAGCTGAACCTCCATATTGTTCCTCCGGGTGCACTCGCTCCCCCTCCTAAGGAGTTTGGCAAGGTGAACCTCCACGTTGTTACCCAGGGTTCCCTCAATACCCTAGTTGCTAAACCAGATCTCGTGGATAGCATCAAAAGGCTACAGAAGTATGACTCTGAAGCCCACAAGATTAAGCGCTACCTCGCAGAAGGAAAGCCCTCATTCTTCACTATTGCTGAAGATGGCACCTTATACTTCAAGGGCCGCCTAGTGGTGCCATGTGCAGAGAAAAACCTGGATATGACACAGGAAGTTATGAAAGAAGCTCATGATACGCCTCTATGTATCCATCCTGGTAGTACAAAGATGTACCAAGACATCCGTCAGAGATTCTGGTGGTCTAATATGAAGCAAGACATTGCTCGTTATGTTGCTGAGTGTGACGTTTGCCGTCGTATCAAAGCAGAACATCAAAGGCCTGCTGGAACTCTGCAACCTATCTCTATTCCTGAATGGAAATGGGACCATGTTGAGATGGACTTCGTCACTGGATTTCCCAAATCACAGAAAGGTAATGATGCTATTCTTGTCGTCATTGACCGGCTTTCCAAAGTTGCACATTTTCTGGCGGTCAAGGAAACGATCACTGCTAGTCAGCTGGCAACGCTCTATATGTCCAGGATTGTTTCACTCCACGGTATTCCATTGGTTATCAGCTCAGACCGTGGCAGCTTATTCACTTCAAGATTCTGGGCAAGTTTCCAAGAAGCTATGGGAACTCATCTGTCATTCAGTACTGCGTTTCATCCTCAGTCGCAAGGGCAAGTTGAACGCGTCAACCAAGTTCTCGAAGACATGCTTCGAGCTTGTGTTATTTCCTTCGGCAAGAAATGGGAGGAATCTCTCCCGTATGCTGAGTTCTCTTATAATAATAGCTATCAAGCTAGTCTGAAGATGGCCCCCTTCGAAGTGTTATATGGACGAAAGTGCCGAACCCCTCTGAACTGGTCAGAAACTGGGGAACGTCCACTCTTCGGTCCGGATATTATCCAAGATGCCGAAGAACAAGTCCGCATTATTCGTGAGAATCTCAAGACTGCTCAGTCACGTCAGAAGAGTCAGTATGACCGTCATCATAAAGACATGGTCTATCAACCTGGCGAAAAGGCTTATCTTCGAGTCACACCTATGAAGGGTGCTCACCGCTTCGGATCAAGGGCAAACTAGCTCCTCGCTATATTGGCCCATTCACTATTCTCGAAAGGCGTGGAAAAGTGGCATACCAACTGGAGCTTCCGCCGAACCTTTCTCAGGTTCACGATGTGTTCCATGTGTCACAGCTCCGCCGTTGCTTCAAGGACCCGATCCGAGCAGTGGATCATGAAGTGCTCGAATTGCAGCAAGACCTCTCCTATAAGGAGCATCCGGTCCGCATTCTCGACCAAGCTGAACGCCGCACACGTCAGAAGGCGATCAAGTTTCTCAAAGTCCAGTGGTCGCACCATTCTGAAGATGAAGCCACTTGGGAACGCGAGGATCGCCTGCGTGATGAATACCCCGCACTGTTTCCTTCTACCTCCTAAATCTCGGGACGAGATTTCTTGTAGTGGAGGAGATTTGTAACGCCCGGATAATTAAGCTACAGTAATCCCACGCTAATGATGCCACGTCACCACAGTTACTGTTGTTAACCTCGCGATGATTCGAAACCGTTTCAAAATTTAAATTCAAATTAATGTCAATAATAAAAGTTTTCAAAAATTTAAACAAAAATGTTCGGTGGGTGCCAGATATTGCACTGATAATTATTATGGAGAAAACATATTTTTAGAAAATGCCTAATTATTTTAAAATGATGTAAAAAAGAAAAGAAAATAAATAAAAGGAAAAGAAAATACAAAAGAGAAAACAGAACAAAAAAAAACAAGAAAAGGAACCCCCCTCCCCCCACTGGACCCTGGCCCAACTGGGCCAAACCCCAGGCCCAGCCGGCCGCCCTCCCCTTATCCACTCCCCAGTACCCCCCCACCGACACTCCCCCCACCCCACGAAATATCCCCCCTCCTGTGCCTCCCCCGATCTGGATCGGGAGGAGACCACCGTCGCCGACCGCCCCGTTGCCGCCGCCTCGCCCTCGCCGGAGCACTTCCCCGCCGGCCTGCTTCCCCCTCTCCGCCTCGCCGGAACATCGTCCCTGTCACCCTCCACGAGCCCCACTGCCTAGACCCCACCGCCCCGTGGTGAGGCCCCGGCATCCCCTCCTCCTCCCCTGCTCCGGCCACTTCGGCCAGGGCCTCGCTCACCGGCGCCCGCACGCGCGCGCATGTCCCTGACCGCGCTCGCCCGCTTCCCCTCGCGCGCGCTCACCGCGGTCAGGCCGCGCCCTGGTCGCGCGCTGCTCCGTCTGGCCGCGCCCGTCGCCCCGCACCAACGCGCCTCGCCTGCGCCGCTCGCTCGCCGCGCCACCGCCCCGTCCCCCCCCGCATCGCTGCGCCTCGCCTCCCCTGCATCCCGCTGCCTCGCCTGCGTCGCCCAGCCGCGCCGCCAGCCCTTGCCCCGTCGCGCCGTGGCCGTGTCGGCTCCGCCCTTCACTATCGCGACATGACCGCACGCCTGCGCCCCTGCTCACTGCCCCGCGCGGCCTCGCCGCCACCGCTCCGCCGTACTGCCCCGCCGCTAGCCCCACGGGCCACTGCCGCGCCGGCGGCCACTTCCGGCGCCCGTGGCCACTCGGGCTTCGCCCGGGTCGGGCGCCCGCACGCCCATGTGCCCGCTTAGGCCCCAGGTGCCACTGACCCCTGGGCCCGAACCCCCCTGGCCCAATGACAGCCGGGGCCCATGCACAGAACGAATAAAATAAAATAAATAATAATAATAAAAATAATAAATTAATTAATAAAAATTAATAATTAAATAAATAAAGAAAAATAAAAATAAATTTAATTAATTAATTAATTAACTAAATTAATTAAGTTAATTAATCCTGTTTAAACTAATCTAATTAGTTAATTAATTTAACTAAACAGTAGTTAATTATCTAACAGTCACTGACAGGTGGGACCCACCTGTCAGGTTGACCAGGTCAACGGTCAACGTTGACTGCTGACGTCAGCATGACATCATGCTGATGTCATAAATCATTTTCGAATTAAATTAAATAATTAATTAAATTCCAGAAATTAATAAAATCTTTAGAAAATCATATCTTTTAATCCGTAACTCGGATTAAAATATTTTCAACATGAAAGTTGCTCAGAACGACGAGACGAGTCCGGATACGCAGTCCGTTCGTCCACCACACCTCCCTAACCTATCGAACTCGCAACTTTTCCCCTCTGGTCCATCTGTCCGAAAACGCAAAACATCGGGAATACTTTCCCGGATGTTCCCCCCCTTCGCCGGTACCACCTACTATCGCGTTAGGACACACCTCGCACTGCTCATTGTCATGTCACGCATCGTCATGTTTATGTTTGCATTGTATTTACTGTTTCTTCCCCCTCTTCTCTCCGGTAGACTACGAGACCGACACTGCTGCTGCCCAGCTCGACTACGGAGTTGACGACCCCTCCTACTTGCCAGAGCAACCAGGCAAGCCCCCCCTTGATCACCAGATATCGCCTATTCTTCTCTATACTGCTTGCATTAGAGTAGTGTAGCATGTTACTGCTTTCCGATATCCTATCCTGATGCATAGCCTATCCTTGCTACTACTGTTGTTACCTTTACCTGCAATCCTACATGCTTAGTATAGGATGCTAGTTTTCCATCAGTGGCCCTACATTCTTGTCCGTCTGCTGTGCTATACTATCGGGCCGTGATCACCTGGGCGGTGATCACGGGTATATACTTATATACTATATACATGACACATGTGATGACTAAAGTCGGGTCGGCTCGTAGGAGTACCCGCAAGTGGATCTTTGTGGCGGAGCGACAGGGCAGGTTGAGACCGCCTAGGTGAGAGGTGGGCCTGGCCCTGGTCGGCGTTCGCGGTTACTTAACACGCTTAACGAGATCTTGGTATTTGATCTGAGTCTGGCCATTTGGTCTATACGCACTAGCCATCTACGCGGGAGTAGTTATGGGTATCCCGGCGTCGTGGTATCAGCCGAAGCTCTTTTGACGTCAGCGACGGAGCGGCGCGCGCCGGATTGGACTGGAACGCCACTAGGCTAGGTCTGCTTCCGGCCGCCCTCGCAACGTGCAGGTGTGCATAGGGCGATGGGCCCAGACCCCTGCGCGCATAGGGTTAGACCGGCGTGTTGACCTCTCGGTTGAGCCTAGGTGGGGCTGCGACGCGTTGATCTTACGAGGCCGGGCATGACCCAGAAAAGTGTGTCCGGCCAAATGGGATCGAGCGTGTTGGGTTATGTGGTGCACCCCTGCAGGGAAGTTTATCTATTCGAATAGCCGTGTCCCTCGGTAAAAGGACGACCCGGAGTTGTACCTTGACCTTATGACAACTAGAACTGGATACTGAATAAAATACACCCTTCCAAGTGCCAGATACAACCCGGTGATCGCTCTCTAACAGGGCGACGAGGAGGGGATCGCCGGGTAGGATTATGCTATGCGATGCTACTTGGAGGACTTCAATCTACTCTCTTCTACATGCTGCAAGATGGAGATGACCAGAAGCGTAGTCTTCGACAGGACTAGCTATCCTCCTCTTATTCTGGCATTCTGCAGTTCAGTCCACTGATATGCCCCTTTACACATATACCCATGCATATGTAGTGTAGCTCCTTGCTTGCGAGTACTTTGGATGAGTACTCACGGTTGCTTCTCTCCCTCTTTTCCCCCTTTCCTTTCTATCTGGTTGTCGCAACCAGATGCTGGAGTCCAGGAGCCAGACGCCACCGTCGACGACGACACCTACGACACTGGAGGTGCCTACTACTACGTGCAGGCCGCTGACGACGACCAGGAGTAGTTAGGAGGATCCCAGGCAGGAGGCCTGTGCCTCGTTCGATCTGTATCCCAGTTTGTGCTAGCCTTCTTAAGGCAAACTTGTTTAACTTATGTCTGTAGTCAGATATTGTTGCTTCCGCTGACTCGTCTGTGATCGAGCACTTGTATTCGAGCCCTCTGGCTTGTATTATGATGCTTGTATGACTTATTTATGTTTTAGAGTTGTGTTGTGATATCTTCCCGTGAGTCCCTGACCTTGATCGTACACATTTGCGTGCATGATTAGTGTACGGTCAAATCGGGGGCGTCACAAGTTGGTATCAGAGCCGACTGCCTATCCAATATGGCCCAGTAGTGTCTTCTGGGCCATCCAATATGATTCCAGCCCGTTTTCACTTCTGGCGCATGTATGGCCCATGACGTCTTTCGGCCCATATGAGGCCCTATGTAACTCTTGGCCTATTAACGGCCCGTGGTGAAACTGGCCCGTAATGAACAGTGTATTACTTTACACCCATTAACGGCCCGTGGTGAAACTGGCCCGTAATGAACAGTGTATCACTTTATACCCATTAACGGCCTGTTATTCCGTTGGGCCGTTTCCAGCCCATGTTATCTTTCGGCCTTCTCAGAGCCCATTTATTCTTGGGCTCATTTCCAGCATTCGGTTACTTACGGCCCGTTACTGTCATTTTCTGCTTGTGGGCCAAATTCAGCCCGTCGTTACAGTTGGCCCGTTTGTGGTCCGTTAATACGTTGGGCCGTTTTCATAACGTCATCAAATATGGCCTATTAACGATGGCCCATTATGGTCGGCCCATGAACGGACGATTCCAACTCTAGCCCGTTTACGACCATAATGCGGTCTGTTTGGCCCATGTTTGGCCAATCGATCATATGGCCCGTATAAGGCCCATTGATGATACGACCCGCAGAAGGCCCATTGTTTCTACGGCCCGTAGAAGGCCCACTGTTTCTACGGCCAGTAGGAGGCCCAGTGTCACTACAGTAAATATTAGCCCATGGTTATTGTGGCCTAGTTTCAAAAAATAGGTTATTGCAGCCACTAACTAACCGCGGAAAAAGAACTACAATGACTACAAGCAAACAAATAAACAAGACAACAAGGAAATAAATAAGCAAGCAACTAACGCTAGGCTATCACGGCTATTACACATATTACATCCATTGGGCATCAAAGTTCGCCACCAGTGCAAATATAGGGAACAAAGCAACATATCATACACACTGGTTGTCAAAGTTGGCGACCAGCGCAAATAAACGCCGCAACAAAACAAATCCAGAACTGAAACCACTTCAGAAGATCTCAAGAAACAATATCCTAGGTACCCATAATGCTGGCAAGATGCTTAGCAAGCTTATTAACTTTCTCTTGTTTGGTGCTTAAATCCTCCAGCGCTTGCTGTTGCACCAGAAAATATGCATCTGAATTCTGCAGGGACTTCCTCAGTCCTTCAGCTTCCTGTCGCAGCACATCTGATCGATGTCTTTCAACTTGAAGTTGAGACTCAAGAAGGCGAACTGATTCAGGCAGCGAGTTCGAAGAGCTTGTGCCAGCAGTAGTGGCCAGTAACTCGAACACTACATCAAGACAGGACTTTTGGGTTCCCTCACTGTCGCCAAGATAGTTTTTATCAGCTTTCTTGGAGACCAACAGGGATGTCTCACTATCTTGAACATTATATGCATTACTTCCTTTACCATTGGATAACGCGGTACTGTTCTCCAATATTTTGTCCGCATTCTAAAAGAGAAACAAGCAGACACATCACATGTTTACCATGTTGTATATGAAACTCATTTTGGTAAATGAGTTCAGTAGTAAAGTGGACAGGATAACAGCATGAAACAAACATATATCTATGTACCATGGTCACTTTATGGTCTATATCATTCTAGTTTTTGTTGCGAAATCAAGATAGGGACACAGTTCAAATAATATTTGTTCAAGACAAAGCAGAATTGACAGAATATAAGTGTGGGTAACTATAGAGGAATAACAACACTTGTAATGTGCATGACATGAGAACATAACTGTTTATTCAATTGAAACTGAAATCAACATAGAGCAGGTTACAACAGCAAACCAGTTAAAGAAACAGGTTTAAAACATACCTGTTGCGCCATTGGAGTTTCAATTCCATCCTTCAAATTTGAAAATAGTTGGTATGAGTAAATACAGTAATGCAAGAGGAAAGGAGTATGAACCATAGCTAGAGAACCTGACCAGAGAACAAATCTTCTTCTCCTTTAAGCGTTGAGTTGGGATTCGGAGTGGTGGTCCTCGTGCTTTGGGCACTGCAGTTCCCCTACTAACTGCTTGTGTTTGGGTGCTCTGTGGTGGAGACGGTGCTGTGTCAACTGGAATTGGGTTACTATCTGCCGGGGTTGGGGTTAGAAGGGGTGTAGCTGGTTCTCTGTCCAACTGGGTAGGGGTACAATCTGCGAGAGTCTGGGTTATGTGTGGTGGATCTGGTCCTTGGGCAAGTACAACCGTGGTTCATCTGCATCAACTGGTAGCACTATCTTTTCTGAAGACCGTGTTGTTACTCCCTTAGATACTGCCATCACGCTCTCCAATTCAAATGGCTGATAAACAAGAAAAGTAATTGAAAGTATAGACATTGTATGATAGACAGGTGCAATGGATAGTGGGGAATAAAAGAGGGCATGAAATAATTCATATTTATGTTGTCTAACCAAACAGGATAGCATGACACAATTTCACATATATGATGTCTAACTAAACAGGATAGCATGACACAATTTCACATTATGATGGCTAACTAAAAAAGATGGAAAGACATAGTTCAAAATATGAGACTATGTAAACAGGATGACATGACATAACTATATAATGTGTTTATTAAATAGGTTGGCATGCCATAATTCACATACATTCACGGATAGAATGCCATAATTCAAAATATGATGACTGTAAACACTAAACAGGATGAGATGATATAACTATATGATGTCTTTATTAAATGGGTTGCCATGCCATAATTCAGATAGATGATGTGTATGTACTATGTAAACATGATGGAATGATATAATTCAAATATATGATTTATATAGTAAGCAAGTAAGCAGATAGCAATCCATATATGATGTAAAAACTAAGCAATGCAAGACAACATGCATGACATGGGTAATATAACCCTGCCAAGTTTGAGCATAGACCTCAGGGGGGAAATAGGATTGGTCATCAGTCTCTGAATCCTCCTCTGCGGAGCTCTCTGTAACCAGCAAGATGTCTGCTTCAGCAGGTAGCATTGTCTGCTCTGAATACCTTGTTTTCACTCCAGATACTTCCATCACCGCTTCAAATGGCTGATGCACAGGAAGAGTAGTTGAATATACAAACGTTGTCGACAAATGGAACACGTAATACAAAAAAATGATAGCATGATATAATTCACATACATGATGATTGGCTAAACAGCATGGCATTGCATAATTCACATATATAATGCCTTTGCAACAAGATAGCATTGTATAATTCACATATATAATGTCTTGCAACAAGATGGCAATGCATAATTCACATATATGGTAATTAGACACTGAACAGGTGGCATTCACACAAAGCATGTCTAAACTAGTCAAATGACATAGCAATACGAGACACCATACACACGATATGAGCAACATAACCCTGCCAAGTTAGAGCATACACCTGGGGGGGGGGGAATAGGACTGGTCATCTGTCTCTGAATCCTCCTCCGAGGAGCTATCCGTAACCAGCGAGATATGCGCTTCGTCAGATAGCATAGTCTGCTCTGAAGACCTTGTTTTCACTCCAGAATTTGCCATCACCGTGTCAAATGGCTGATGCACACGAAGAGCAGTTGAATGTACTAACATTGTTGACAAATGTAATATGTAACGAAAAAAAGGATGGCCTGATATAATTTACATATAAGATGACTGGCTAAGCAGGATGGCATTGCAAAATTCACATATATGATGCCTGGCTAAACAAGATGGCGTTGCATAATTCACATAAATGATGAATAAACTGAACAGATGGCATTCGCACAAAGGATGTCTAAACTAAGCAGATGACATATTTGATGTATAAAGTAAGCAATGCAAGACACCATATGCATGATATAACCAACATTAGCATGCCAAGTTAGAGCGAAGACCTCAGGGGGTAAATAGGAGTTGTCTTCTCCTTCTGAATCCCCCTCAGAACAGATATCTTCCTCTCGATTACAATCCGAAATGCTTGGAGGGGGGGCTGCCTTTGCGCCTACCATGGAGCGACGTCTGCATGAAATTTTATTGCCACGCATGGCTCGTCTCTTTTGCTCTACATGTTCAGTTCCATTGTTTATAATAACTGTCATGCATAGGAATAAAACATAGTGAGATTATGTAAGGAGTGCATGCAGAAAGCCAGAGTGATGGTAGCAACCTGTGGATAGACCCAAAACCAATAATAGCAGGCAGATAATGGCTTCAGTTAACAAATACAGATAATGGCTTCTTTACTGTTTGTTTCCCACCCAACATAAAACTCATAGTAGACACCGGAGATTAACCAGATAGTAGATAGATACTATTGATAGCGGCCCCAATATGTACCCCACAACCATTTAAAAGCTCAAGTTTGACCATTAGTTTGGAGCTGACTCAGAGTCTAATCGGTGAACAGGACGATAAAGTAGCATGTAATATTAAGCGATGCATAATGTAAGCAGACACGAAAGAGTGCGACCTCTCTTGCGGACCCGTGTAGTCCTCGAGGTCATCTGCTCGGTTGATGATGGTAATGCAGTTTTCATGGCTGCCAGCGGCGGGGAAGAAGATCTGAGGCGGCGAAAGACAGTCTGGAGGCCGGATCCCTGCTGTGCTGGACCCTTCTGTCGTTGGAGCAGCTGAGCTGGGGTGGACGACGGCGCAACAGGAGCGGGACAAACCACGCAAGGTTTTCTTTGACAACTATCTGTAAGAGAAGTAATTCTGTAAGGGCTCGTTTGAATTGGAGGATTCCAACAATGCAGGGATAAGAAATAGACAGGAATAGGATAGGAATGCACGTGCAAAACAGAGAATTTAAAAACACAGGATTTCTGCCAATCTGGGTGTTTGATTCACAACAATTGGAAGATCACAGGATGCAAAGAAGCATGGTGAGATTAAGTGAAACCACAAGAAAATGTACGGTTATAATGCTATTATGCTACTATCTCTTAGTCTTGTGCTTCATGAATAGGAATTTGAAAATGAGGACAAGTGAAAATTAAAATTCCTACATTTTTTCTTTCAAGGAGACACTAAAGGAACAAATCCGTGTGCTCAGTGGACAATATATATATAACATGTAGAGTAAAAAAGAGATGCAACAAGTGTACAACCTCTTTGGCGAAGCCATGTCGATCTCAGCGTGATTGGGTTGGCCGGTGAGGATGCTCCGGATGACTTTGCTGTCGGAGGAGGGGAAGAAGATCTTAGGCGTCTGGAGATGGAGCCCGAGGTACTGCTCCGCTGTGATGGAGGGTTTCGTCGTTGGAGCAGCTCCGGTGAGTTGTACGACGTCGAGGCTGAAGCAGGACAAGAGAGACAACAAACAATGTTAACCTGAGTGGAATTCTAATAGCATCTCCAATACATGACGTAAAATACATAACCAAAAAGTGCTAGATGTAAAATACATCAGCCGCTCATCTCTGAACTTAACTGTCAAAACTGAACTTAACTGTCGAAACTGAACTTAACTGTCGAAACTTAATTTTGCTGTCGAAACTGAATTTTGCTGTCGAAACTGAACGCACTAGCAAGGTGAGGCTACACGTCGGTCAACTGACTTTTTCATCTCTGGTCAGTCGATTTTGCAGCCGTTGGATACGAAATCAAGGGCCTGCGGTTCATCTTCAACCTCCACCCCCTGAGCCGCCAACCACCACCGGCCAAACAGCAGCCCCCCGCCGCCCGCGGCCGGTGGTGCGCCGCCTCGCCCGCCCCGAAAACACTCCCCACCGCCGGTCCGCCGCCGCCCGGCCATCCCTCTAGGCCCCCCCGTGCCGAGCTTTTTCTCCGGCGATCCCCACGCCACCGCCCCGCCAACGCCCCGCCACCGCCGGCGACCACCGCCCCCATCCTGAACCCTAAGATAGATAGTGGGGTACCTCTCCGGCGAGCCCCCCTCCCCGCTGCGGCTGGTTCTTCCTTCACCCCGGCGGGCCCCCCACCCCCTGAAAATCGACTGACCCAAAAGTCGATTCAGTCGACTGAAGTGTAGCTAAATCGGAGCAGCATCGCAAGCAAGAGCAAGAGCGAGAGCAGCAGCGCGAGCAAGAGCAATAGCAAGAGCAGACCAGGCAGGGGACCGAGAGCAAGAGCAGAGCAGCAGCGCGAGCGAGAGCTAAAGTAGCAGCAGCTCCTACTGATATGGACGTCGCCGCCGAGGGAGCGACGCCGTGGAGGAAGTGGCCGGCGACGCCGCCGTGGGTGGAGCCGCGCCGTGTCGGCTCGGGACCGAGCGCCGGCAGCACCGTGAGATCGAATCAAGAAGAAAATGCGGCGATTAGTGTACAACCTCTTTGGTGGCGCCGATTAGGCCGCAGCTTCATCCGAGGAAACGGTGATGATGATGCTCTTCCGGTGGTGCAGGTGAAGACGGTGGTGTGGGAATGGAGGTGGCGCGAAAGACGAGGGGAACGTCGGGGCAGCTCCTTGGAGGTGGAGGACGGGGTGGCTGAACCGGCGGGACGATGAGATCGACGACGGATCCTCATCCGGTACGGTGGATGAGGGACGTCGAGGTGTTGCTGTGGACGACGTCGTCGGGGAAGAGGCTCCGGCTGGGTGGCGGACGGAGCAGGGTGTGGGGTTTCGTCGCGGGTTTTCGCGGCCTCGGTGTACGAATGGGTGGGCGGATGGGATGGCAGTGGGGAACCATGGCTTAGAGACGCGCTTGTCCGAAATGTGGGGTAAGTTACGAAAGTACCCCCACCGATTTGAGGCGGTTCTTTCGGTTCAGGGGTACCACGGGCATTTCACGTGTCGGGATTTCACAGGAGGTGGGAGTTTTCGCGCGCGTTGTAATTTCGGAATAGCAAGGCGCGGGTTGAGATGGAGGGAGTTGTCGGAGCACAACGAGACAAAGATATATCTTAAATATTTCGGGCTAACAAGGCGCGGGTTGAAATTTCCGGACAAGCCTAACGTGTACTGTACCAAATCAATGCGCACTACAAATGTCATTCAAAACTTTGAATTCATGTTATGTTCAATTAAAATATTTCGCTACGTGTATAATGCATGCAACCTACTACTCAAATGAACGTTTTAGTGCATTCCAAACGTATATACTACCGCTTCAATATGAACTAAATTTGAATTCGTTTCTCTATTTGAATAAGATCTACAGTAATGATTGTTGTGAAGTCAAAGCATTTGAATTCGTTTCTCTGTTTTAATAAGATCTACAATCATCATTATTGTCAAGTTAAACCATCGTTTGTGTATTATCTTCACAGCACACCACATGATTAGTCTCGAGTTACATATGAACTATGTGTACTATATGAACTCGAACTAGATTTTTTGAATCCACTTTATTTTGATTTCAAATCACATTACATTTCTAGCTCTAGCTAGATCTTCATAATCTAAACCATGTCTCATATGTATAATGTGTTTATCACATTATGTATGGTGCCCCGCCCCCTACGCCTACAAGTATTTAGATGTGAGTTGCAAACACCACACATTACCACAAATTCAAATAAAATGTGAGAATGTTCGATATATAGTATTGTTTAGATTGTTCGATATTTAGTTGTAAGCTGCAAACGCCACACATTATCACAAATTCAAATAAAATGTGAGATTGTTTGATGTATAGTATGGTTTAGATTGTTCGGCATTTAGCTGTGAGTTGCAAACGCCATGCATTATCACATTATGGTATAACATGTGCACAACACGTGTATCACCGCTATATTCATGCATGCAATGTTTAAAACACTATGATCTCCTATTCAAATATATGAATCCGCTTTCATATCAAATTATGATCTTTGTTAGTCTCTTACACCCACACAATCCTCTAACCTTTGTAGCTACCACTAACTTTCTCTCGTGCATGCACACGCCCTCCTCGCCCTCCCCCTCCCTCGGCATTCTATCCACCGGGCACATTCATTTTTTCTTTAGGTCGTTCTCCCAGAGTCTCCACAACTCCTTTCCGACACACACCGATCGATAAACCTCTCCAGCGATGCCTGCCTACAACATACACACACACCTTCAATCTCCTCCTTTATGTGTCCTTGCCTCGTGTCTCTCATACGGTCAGACACACGTGTAAACTCTCGCCCCTCTTTTCATCGATCTCACAACCGCACACTCCTCCCCCTATCTAGCTAGTAGTTGGGCCTCTCGCACCACCTCCTAGCTCCATTCTCTCTGTCTATCCGTCTCGCTGGGCCTTATTTGCCTCTAACAAATGGACGTACACCGACCGATCTCTCGCTATACATATAGCTAGCTAGGTCCTTATAACTCGTTTTTACCCACACGTCAATCGATCTACCTCATTAGTTGTGTCTCTCCCTTCCTCCGACAAACAACAATTGATCTACCGATCTAGTTAGGTTTGCTTACCAAACACATGGTTCCCCTTCATCATCCATGGATGCGTCCCGACAGATCTATCACGCACAGGCACACACAGAAACACATCCCCACTCTTATTGATAACATTGCAGTTCCACCCTCAGTTTGTCTAGTAGGCCTCTCCCACCATCTTCGAGAAGCAACTCCATCACCCATCCAGCACTCTACCCCTCTCCCTCCCCTCCCTCCCTCTCTCTCCTCTCTCTCTGTCCCATCATATTTCCCGTCCTTCAGTTATGTATGGATGTCGACCGATCTCCCTCAAGACATAGCTGGGTCTCTCCTTCTCAACACATATACGAGTCGTTCTACCTCTATAGTTAGGCCTCTGCCTACCCCTCCCCCACCCCCTCCCCCCACACACACCGATACATCGAGCGCTCTAGTCATGTCTCCCTGCCACACACAAACTTGACATGTGCCCTCTAACGTTCCGGTAGGCCAGTCGCCCTATATCTTTGACTTGCACACACACACAATTTCGATGGCTCTCTTCATCGATCTCGCACCCACCCACTTGATCCTCTCTTCGACTCTATCGATAGCTATGACCCCTCCCTCTCTTCTCGTGGATTGCCCGACCCTCTATGTATGATATGGATAGGCCTCCATTTCACACACATTGCATGCAAAATTTTGTTTGAGATGTCATCGACACATATTCCCACAAATAATTCACGAAATCAACCCCCACCCCACCCCCACCCCAAAACAAAAAACACTCACGAACGCGGTTTGTATCTCTCACACACACCCACGTAGGTGGGGGACGTGCACGAAGAGAAGAGGTGCATGCACGGCGCACGTACTCCCGTCTCTTTCCCAACCACACCCGCGCGGGTACACGGTGGAGCTCATTTCTGTACGAAAAAGGCAGCCCACGTGGTAATTTGGCACGTGTACTGGTTGTCCACTTGGTGGAGGGAGGATCGTCTACCACGGGTGAACAAACAAATTGCGACTTGACGTGTTATGTTAAAAAAAGAGGCAAACCATGTGGGGCCTACCTTAGAGGCAAGGCTCTATACACTGGAGTACTTTTGATGTGTCCCGTCAACTCGCAGAACGAGGAGAAGCTTGCTTAGTACACCGTCTCCCCCGCCCACGGGCGCGGTGGCTCGCAGGATGAGGTGAAGCTTGCTCCGCCTTACGCCCGCTCCCTCGCCCATGCGCGCGGTGGCTCGCAGGACGAGGAGAAAAATTTACTACTCCCTCCGTTTACTCCTCGTCCCTACTACCTTGGTTATAGAGATTATATCATATTGTTTGGAATATATATGTCCTTTAGTAGATTTCAATATGAACTACTAGTACATACTCCAAACACTGATGTATATAGACGTATTTTAGAGTGTAGATTCACTCATTTTGCTCCGTATGTAGCACTCTCCCTCGCCCCTCGACCCTCGCCCACGTGGTGGACGTGCAGCAATTCATTCGGTCTCATATAGCCAGAACGATATATACTGCACTACCATTATTGCTCGACTTCCCGAAGAGGCGAAGAGCCAATCGCAAGGTTAATATTTTGGAGATGCCAAGCGCAAGGTTATAGGAGAACGAGTAGTAGGTGCCGCGTCATTTATAAATAAAGTTTTTTTCTTCAGTGGCACGTACGCAATATGATAGGTTCATATGGAGAGAAAAGGAAACCGCTCCACTATATACATAGTCAGGACGGGCCAGCCTACACGGTTGCTTGCTGGGGTTGCTCTCTTCACACTCTCTCGCACAAAACGACTGTGGCCACATCTCTAACATCCCGGCGGATCACGTCCGCTTGGGGAAGGGGTGGATGCTTAGTGTAGATGCGGTGGCCGTCGCCGACGGCGAAAACCCACTGTCGGCACGTCCCGATCAGGGGTCCCCGCCGTTCTCTCTCACAAAGCCGGTGAGGTTGCCTTCGTCCCTTGCTCACTGCCGCGACGTGGGCAGTTGCCGCCTCCCGCCGCCCTCCTCAAGGTTGAGCTACGTCCCTCAGGTACAACTCCCTTTACAGCCGGCTTGCACCACTGCTCCAGCTGCCCACATCACTCCCTGTGGATATTTCTCTACTTCTTTGCCCCGCACATACCTCTACTGGCTTCTACGTACTGTATTTGTGATGAGTTTATGTCTCATCAACTAGTCCCAGTAATCTTATTCTAATCACGCTTCTTCAATTTCTTTGCCACAGGGATGCTCATCTCGATTTTGGTGAAACTGCACAAAATGATCCGATGGTCAAAAGGTTGCAAACTTCATTTATTAGGAAGCTCGAACGTTGCCAGCAAATTGAAGCCTGGTCAGGGTTCACGGTTCAAGGGCTAGGGACTGCATGGATCGTTTTTTCTTTAGCTGCCTCTGTTCCAAAATAAGTGTCAACTTTAGTAGTAGTACAACTTTGTACTAAAGTTTGCACAAAGTTGAGACACTTATTTTGGAACGGAGGGAGTACATATTTGCTATGATCTGTCAATCATTGAGATGCAATAGCATGCATGTTAGTCTCCTTTGTATTTGATGAAATGTTGCAACGGGCAACCTTGGACGCAAGATACATGTAACAGAAGCTGGAAGCTTCATAGCATTGTACAAATTTATCTCGCTGATAAATTACAGTACGTACTATACTAGTACTTCCTCCGTTCCTAAATATAAGTCTTTGTAGAGATTTCACCATGAACCACATGCGGATGTATATAGATGCATTTTAAGTGTAGATTCATTCATTTTGTTCCGTATGTAGTGGAATCTCTACAAAGACTTATCTACTAGTAATAGCTAGCCCCCACTACTAGGAATTCTCTATCCTCTCCTTGAGCCACATCATCAAAATTGATGTAGCCGTTAGATGAAGTAAATCAGTCCATAATAGCCGTCTGATCTAGACGTTGAGAGGCTCCGCACTAAGCCACATGCAAGCATGCAGAAATACCGTGGCACATGCATGTGAGTGGGTTTTAAATCACATCAACATGTCTGCATGCAAGCATGCACCGGTAGCATGCATGTAAGTGAGCTTTTAAGTCCCATTAACATGTCAAAAAGAAAAATATAATCCCATTATGCAGTAGGAGTTGGCTGATCTTTTTTCCTTACGTGGGATGATCTAAATGATGATGGGAGTTTATTTAGTTTGGCTACCACATTTGTCATGCGGTTATAGAGTTTTTTTAGTTCTATGAAATCGATAATTTTGCGCAGAGAGATATACCGCTGTTCCGCGGCAACGCACGGGGACTCATCTAGTAATATTTAGGAACGGAGGGAGTACTATGTAAAGAGTTAGGTGTCGCACGGTGATAGTGTGAGGTGGTCCATGTAATCACTGAGCCTGCGTGTTTTCACTGCTCTTGCACGCCTCCGCTGTAAGAATGGAGAAAATTGTAATCTAGTAGTAGTACCTCCTTTCGCCGAAAGCGTGGGACATCCAGCAGTCCTACCACCTCAGTAATAAAGACCAATGAGCCGTCAAATCACATAGACCCAGCAGTAAGTTGGACGGACAAAGCAACCATCACTCTTGCGCCAGTGAGAGGTCGCGTCCGCTCTGCCCGGGCATGAATGCGGCGCCAATTCTTTGGAGCGGCGCTGACCGTTTCGGGCGGGAAGCACGCACGGGCGATGGAGGGGCTTTGGGTGGGCCAGGCTGGTCAGGAGGGGGCGTGGCAGCTGTCCGCATGTCCCTACCGGACACGCCCGAAAACGAGAGGATGCACTGACTCTCACGGCTAAAATCGTACACTACACAACATCTCTCTGTAGGAGTAGGTCGATCTGTCGCTCTCTCTAACACACACATGCTGTTAAACACACACACACACACACGCACGCACCTTGGTCCCGTTGCACCTTCTAACGTGACTTATTACACCTAGACGGAGGGAGTAGTAAGTATACGAGATACGGTGGCACACTGACTTAAGTCGAATACAAGTGCCCAAAATTTGTGTGCATGTTATAATAAGGATTCACTTAAAATAGTACGTGAGCGAATAGAGGGATCAATTGGACAGTGTTCCCGAGCAGTAGCGAGATGTGTGAGGTAAGATACACCGCTGGCGCTTTTAATTTTTCTTATTAATTTGTTTGTTTCACTCTCTGACTGGTGGGACCCAACGTACTACATGGACAGAGGTAAGTTGACTAAGGCTGCATTATTTCTAAACCACTGTGGATAGTCTTACCACCAAAGCCACATGACACGATTATGATTGAAATCCCAATGACTCCCACACACACAAAAAAACATGGCATGCTTGTCACACGAATGCAGGAATGTATAAAAGGTTATTTCCCTCTCGTTGAACATAACGGGAGGGTTGTGTAGCGGGTTAGCCTGTTCACTCATCAAACTTGAGGTCTCGGGTTCAATAACTACACTTGAGCATAATTTGTGCTAGGAGGGTTCTTTGACTGGTCAAAATGTTTTCTAGGGTTTGCACGCTTCACACTCTCTCTCCAGTATATATATACACGCTGGAGCCTCAGCGCTTATAGTTGCTCTCTTCACACTCTCTCGCCCTCTCCCCGCTGGAGCCTCAGCGCTTGTAGTTTCTCTCTTCACACTCTCTCGCCCTGTCCAAATCTAAACAAGACTTCGTTGGCCTCTCTCTCCCCTCACTGCTGCTCAAAGGGCCGGCAGGATCCGTCCGCCGGGAAGGGAAGGAGGCTTAACGCTGTCGCCGTCGGCGAGGGACTACCGGCGCAGCTGTTCACTTTCCACCCAACGGCGGCGCGGGAGGGCCTCTGACCCCTTCTTCTTCGCTGCCGTCCGGTCGCCCACCGAACCACGCCCCAAGAACCTTAAGGTATAATTTACTTACTCCACATGCATTGCTCTAGCTGCATGTATACCATGAATCTAGGACGTGGTTCAAAGAGGAAAGGAGTGGGGGAAAGTAGTGGGAAAAGTTGTATATAGCATGAATCTAGGACGTGGTTCAAAGAGGAAATGAAGGGGGAAAGTTGTATAGCATGAATCTAGGACGTGGTTCAAAGAGGAAAGGAATGGGGGAAAGTAGTGGGGAAAGTTGTATCGCATAAATCTAGGACGTGGTTCAAAGAGGAAAGGAAGGGGCGAAAGTACTAGTTCAAAAAGGAAAGGAAGGGACAAGGCTGTAGAGTTTGAGCAGGACTAGATTTGTTGCACTCACATAGGGAAAGGTGTCTAAAGATAACAAAACTGGGACCAACACAAATATGCTCCTTGGTTGTTTGTTCTTTGTTGCAACAGACTGTGCATGACCACAGTACATCGGTAGATGCACATGGTGCTGGTGCGTCCACTGTCCCGTGCAACTCATTAGCTGTTGTTAATCTAAGGCCCTGTTTGGTTAAAAACTCCCTAGTCCCTACCTGCTTGGTTCCAGGGACTAAACATGGACTAGAGGTTATTAAATGACATGCTAAAAGACCATGTTACCCCTAGTAATGAACTAATAGAGACAAGGTGCGATGCGTGGCAGGGGCAACTGTTGGAAAAAGTCCCAAAAAGACTCCCTCGGGGTCTTCTTTCTTTAGTTCCAAATGCCCACTTTTAGTCCCTAAAAGTCCCTCCTGTTTGGTTTAGATGGGGCTGACATGGAGTTTTTTTAGTCCTTACACCAAAATGTCCCTGTAAACAAACACCCTCTAATAATGCCGCTGGAAAATTGATGCAATGCCACAGTTAAAAGCAAATTACATGTTTAACGAATTTTACTGTTAATATAATCTCTATGTTAATATTAATCAATGCCACCATTTGAGAAATGCTACTGTCTTGCTTTCTTTCCCATTTAGATAAGGTAGATGCTTCTTTTTGTTGGCTTCTGTGTCATCCACCATTATTGACCACTAATTGTTTCCTTTGCACCTCTGTGTAAACAGGGTTATCTACTTCACCTCGTTGCCATTGTGACCTTTTGTTGCATTGCACAAAACACTTTTGTTTTAAGAGTGTTTTGTGCAGTTCAACCAAAATGTCACACCGACAACGTTGCTTGATTGCTTGATCTTAGTGGAACTGCATAAGAGGAGATCTTACTTCCTATACGTTAAGGCGAATTTGGTTCAGATCTTCTTCTAGTGAGTTGTTTGAATTCCGCATCATGAGAGGTTAGTACTAGCCTTCTTTCACATGATTCTGCAGTGTGCTTTCATATGTTGTGCTACTTGTACGATAATGTTGCTTGATTTTAGTGAACTGCACAAATGGAGACAAGACTTCCAATCTGTATGTGCACCGTAATATCCCATTGAGGTAAGATAAGGATATTTCACAACTGCTGGCCTGTATTTTGCCACTTTCATCAGAAAATTAAGTTTAGTACTATACTTGTGCTCCCTAATTGACATGCCAAATCTTACATTGAAGGCGAAGCTTGTCTGTTATTGAACCAAGTGATGAAGGGGATGAACAAGCGGAAGAAAAACAAAAATCAACTCCCGGTGCTGTAATGAAGCACTGGAACTGTGATGACACAAGTAATGATATAGTTTTGCATCTTAATTTATTGCTATGGCATGGAACGAGCAATTGTTTTGCCACTGATTTGATGCCACTCTTAATGTAATATGTAATTATCTCTACTTGTGAGGGATCTTCTTTGATGATACCATATATTTTAGTGGAACTGCACAAGAAGATGTTGGAAACATTAAACTAAGCGAGGAGTATATAGTAAGCGTGGCCACCACTGTAGATAGCAACAGATGGTTCTAGAGAAGTGCTTCATCTGTATGCTCTACACAATAAGCCTCCTGACAAAGGTTGGTACTCGCCCACTGATTTCATCCATATGATTGAGCTTTGTCATCTCTATTGGTGTTGTGCTACTGTTTAGATACTGTCATGAAAAAGTGGTACTGTCCTTGAGAAGTGCTTCATCTGTGCTGTTTTAAATATTTCCTTTCCTTTTTTTGAGCAAACAGGGATGCTAGCATTTAGTAGTCCTCTTGTCTTTGTACAATAGGATCATCTTCCTCTGAAGAAGAATATGGAGTACGTGAAGTGACTAGTTCCAATTATACCAGGATGAAGAAGCCCTGTCTATCTTCTCATCAGAAGGAGCAGTTGAAGGATGGTTACATTACTCCCCACAAGACCAAACTAACTTCAGCTCAGAAGGACTGACAAATCTCCATTTTTTTGCTGTGATGTGCGAGTACAATGTTGTTCTAGGATTCTTTCTGGTGAGTTCCATTTTTCTAAAAGTGTGCTCTACATGGACCATGTATGTGCCTGTTGAAACTGTCAATTCATAGTACAGTTTGCTTTATACTAATCACTTTTTTGTATTTGTGCAAATAGGGGTGCTCAGCTTGATTACAATGGGAACTGCACAAAATGTTCATGAATACATCGAATCATTCATTTCCACCACAAGAAAGGAGGTGCCGATAAGTTCAAGGCGTTGCAACATATAAGGGCGAAATCATACAAGCTACGCGCGAATTTGGTTGATTTTGGTGGAACTGCACAAAAAGAACAACTGGTTTATTTAGCACGAGGTGCCATGTCAATGTCCGAACTGATGGCAAACCCTGCCCATTCCACAATCGTAGGCATTTGATATTTTGGAATGGGATAACCTTGTCAAATTTTGCTCATTGATTTTAGCAAGACATGCATTTGATATTTTCGAATGGGACGCCCTTTGCTGTCAGCAGCGTCGATCAATTTTTTCTTTATTACTTAGTTGAGAAGTAAATATTGCCTCTGACATGTGAGTCGCTGAGATGCATAATCATCGATTGTTTTGAATGTTCTCTATGAATTGCCAGGCCTGTGTGTTTGATTGCAATGTACAGAAACGCTAAAAAGCTGCTCAAACTCTTTGTACTACTTCTGTTCCTTTTACTTCGCACATTGTGAAAGTGCATACTTTTTTGTATAAGATTGGTCAAAGTAGAGATACTTTGACTGCAGACAAAACTTGTATGCAGACTAGAAAGGACCAGAGGGAGTACATGTGAAACTGCTGCAAATGAGGTGATCACCCTGGGAATAATGCTAGTACGTATTGTTTTGCATGTTCATCCAATGCCAGTGATACAGGAATTCGAACTAATCGAAATAAATTCATTCATACATGGTCGGATTTCATATAAACATGCCGGATTTCATTACATTTCATACATTCTTCAACTAAAAAGGGGTGCGCTGGAGGTATAATTAATTAACCGAAGCTACCCACATGTGTCCCGCTGAGCCGAATAGAAGCTTCAGTGACTTAACTGCAGGTGCAGTTGCATAACTGACATGTGGCCTGTTGGGCCCACGTGTCAGTCAGCCAACTGCACCAGCAGTTAAGTAGAAGCAGCGTTCTTCTCCAGCGCAGCTCTCCGACTCCACGTCGCCGCCAACACTACATGAATCTGCTACTTTGCCGTCTGCCACGGCGGACGGCAAAGGCAAGGTTGGCGGACGGCAAAGAGCTTCGCCGTCCGCCGCAGACGGCAAAAGGCTCCGGCAAAGTAGGCTACGGTAAAGAGCTTCTTTGCCGTCTGCTTTCTGAAGCGGACGGCAAAGGGGCCTTTGCCATCAGCGGCGGACGGCAAAGAAAGCCGACGGCAATAAATTCGCTGTTAGTCCGTTAGGCGTCTAACGGCAGCCTTTGCCGTCCGCGGCTGACGGCAAAGGGCTTCAAGCCTTTGCCGTCTGCCACTGTAGGCAAACTGACCAAATGGGTCAGCTGCCAGGAAGCACAGGTGGTTGCAACGTGGCTTATTTGCCGTCCGCGGCGGACGGCAAAGAGCCCGTTGCCGTCGGTGGCAGACGGCAAAGAGCCTGTTGCCGTCGGTGGCAGACGGCAAAGAGCCTGTACAACCCTGTTTTTAATTTAATTCATTCAATTTGACAGCAATTCATAGATATACAGAGATATAGACAGCAATTCACATATATACACAACAAGCATATCCAACACACAAGTTTCATCATATATACATACATAACCAACACATATATAGTTCCATCCTTACATATTACAAAAGTTTCTCATTATTCATCCTACACCGTTGTCCATCCATCCATATAACAAGTTCCAACCATGCAAGTTCATTGATACAAAATAAAAGCACAAATGGAAAAGAAGCACTCCATCCATGCAAGCTTCCGTGTATTAAATCAAATCTGCAAAATGATAAACAAGATGTTAGAAAAAGAAGAAGAAAAAGAAGAAGAAGAAGAAGACTATAAGAAATAAGCATACT